>NW_027496663.1:0-163063 GCF_021521415.1 Bidens hawaiensis
GGAATTTTCCCACCAAGAACAGATTTTATTTTCTTAAAAACAACAGCATCCCATAATAACTTCTCTAATCCCCATGCCCCTAACCAACTTCCATCAATTGCTAGCAACCGTCTTTTGTAGGCAGCATTGAAAAGTTTAGTGGTCAAACCTCCTTTTTCCTCAACCTAAAAGATTGAAATTATATAAAACACTAGTAAAGTGAGAATATAATTTACTTTATATTACGTACCTTTTTTACTACTCCGTCTCGAACGCGATCTAGAATAGCGGGAACCGCTGCCATTAAAGTTGGTTTTAAAGCCGAAGCATCTCCCATAGTTCCTTTTTTAATTTTATTTGAAGTGTCGGTCAAAGTCAATGCTGACCCGTAACCGATTGAACTACCTGCAGTTATCATCACAGTCTGCACACCAACACATTTCGTTAAAATAATTAAAAAACAATTACGAGTGGTATACATAATAGGACAAAAGACACAAAATAAGAAAAACTTTGAATATTTTTCATGATTTTAGAATCCAGGTTACATTTTATTATCAGTCTTAGCCCCAAGTGACCTGATCAAACAGTAACAGATCACTTTTTGCTGATTTTTTAAAAACTGCTGACATGGCATCTTATAATATATATATTATAAAGTCCAAAACGTATCATTTTTCAAACTTGAGGACAAATTCTTCTTTTTTTAGTTTCTTTTTTCAACATAAGCCTTTTTATATGTTGCCATATCAGCATTTTACTAGTAAAAAGAAGTAAAATGAGATTGGTTGACAAAATCAGTGATGAACTGTAAGTTGATTTATATTTTGCGCTAAGCATGTAACGAACCAAACATTCAGCGGACCATTCGGTGGGAAGTTCAGTTATTTAGTAAACAAACGTTCATGAACAGAACTTTTGTTCATTAGTTAAATGAACGAACATGAATACATGTATGAACACATGTACTGTAACTCTTGTTTGTTCATTAGTCTACTTTTAATAACTTTTTAGGAACAAGAAATTGTTGTTCACCTTTACTTTTAATTGGTTTTGGCTAAGTTAGGTCCGTTCATCTATAATAATCTATGTTCAGTTATGTTTGTTCGTTTATGTTTGTAAATGATAACAAACGAACATGAACAATAAAACTTCGTCCATTTAATAATTCGTGCTCGATCTTTTGATTGGTTAAAGTTAATCAGACGAACACGGTTTCATTTTCTTGCATCTTATCATATATAATAAGAATTTATCCATAATTTTACCTCCGCGGCCAATTCAAATATATGAGCCAATGGTAAATATGCCAAGTAGACATCATTTGGCCCAATTCCTGGGATAACAGTCATAACAGCAGCAGCAGTTGCTACTACATTCCCATGAGTCATCATCACCCCCTAGAAAATCAACACAGCATATAAGGTAATCAATTATCAAACCCTTTTATTTTATCACTACTCACATAATATTAACTTGTAAGTTCTTAACAACCATGTAAGACATAAGGGCACAATCAAACCTTTGGTAAACCCGTGCTGCCACTTGTATACATAATGACTGCAACATCTTTCTTAATAGGTAGTCTAGCATTAACTGGATTATTCTGTCCCGTTTTCTCAACTTCAGAAAATGAAGAAATTTTCCAATCACCAATATTACTCAAAGCTTCAGTGTTATCACTTTCAAAGTAAATAACATTTTTCACAGTTTCCAGACTCGAAGCAACAGTAGCCACTTTTTTCAGTAGCTTGGCATCACAGATCAAGGTCGTTACTTTCGTCTGCAAAAAAATATTATTATTATTCCATCAAAAGAATTCACAATAGATGCAGTGAAACCAAAAATGTGTTCCCACCTCGTTAAGCGAGTGAATTAGTGCATCATCACCCAAAGATGCATATATGGTCACTACAGTAATATTCTGACGAAAACACCCCTGAAACCATGGTTCACTTGTAATTAATATTCATATATACAAAATTATAACAATAATTCATCATTTACCTCAAATGCAATTAACCATTCTGCACGTGTATCAGAAAAAATAGCTATTCGAGTTTCAGGGTCATGACCAAGATGAATAAGTCCAGATGCAAAGTTGCAAACACGCTCAAAGACTTGGCCAAATGTCTGCCATTGATAATCACCAAGCTCTAGTTTCTCAAACTTTCTCCCATCACTACCACTAACAAAGCTTCTATCTATCAGTTTTCTGGTTCCAAGAAACCGAAGCTGTGAATGTTTCTTACAAGATTGTTCAAACAGTGCAGCCATGGTTGTAGCCCCTTCCCATGGGACATCAACTAACTTCTTTGATCTGACATTTCGCATAGCAAAACCTGGTTCACCACCAACTTCAACTGGAACACCTCTTTGTTTCACCTTCTTCTTCCCCATGAACATTGAAGAAAGAACCAATGGTACCGCAATGGCTACAAGAACTGCAATTACAGCACCATAAGATCTGTCTTCCATGAAGGTGGACAAAGAACCCTCAACATCAATCTGCTCAACTCCCTCCGAATCAGCCATTATATGCAATCCAAATCGTCAAAACCGTATTACCACTACAAATAAACCAATAGTTGTAGATTTCAGATCATGATCCAAAGTTCCAAACAACTTATACGTATGAAAGTTGAAAAGTAAATGAAACAGAGAATCTATATGCCCTCAATAACAGATAAAACTGTAATCAACTAATATTACAGAATAAGAACCATACATCCATCATGATTTCAGACAATAACCCAAGAAAACTACAGGCATTCATTAACGGCAAGAACTGCTACCTCAAAACGTGCAGAATCAACTCATACAAGAAGTAAATACAAATTTAGAAAACATTTAGGCATGTGATCTATCAAGCATCATCACAATCACATACCCAGAGTTCTAGCAACCACAACCATTCATCTATAATATGAAAAATCAACGAATATTATATGTATGAAAGTTGAAAAGCAAACACAATAGAGAAACTATATGCATTCAAGTAACAGAATGATCTGCTAATAAACTTATATTACGAAATCAACAAGTGCAGAATCAACTGATATGAGAAGTAAATATATAATAAGCAATTAGTAAACAATTAGGTCGGTGATCCACCACACATCATCACAATCACAGGCCAAGGGTTCCGAAACCACAAACACTCATCTACGAACCTGAATAATCAATTTCGTAACAATATCAATGGAAACATGAGCTGAATGATCAGCTGCATGCGTAAACCTTACGCAATACGCTTGAGAATGATAAAATCAGTCGGTGATCAATATAAACCCTAGGAAATTAGGTCTACGGATCATAATACACAAGCTAATCATAACAGATTTACAGAAGAATAAGATCAACACAAGTTGTAATCATTATGAACAGAATCAGTCAAATCGAGATAGAAATAAATAATAATTAGAATTAGAGCAAATTGGGAACAGACCTTTCGAGGAGAATGAAATTGTTATTTCCGGTGAGTTACTATTTCTGGGCAGAGAAAACCATGGAATTGGAATATATATATATATATATATATATATATATATATATATATATATATTGCTTGGAAATGGATTAAGGTATAAATAGAAGTTGTTTAATATCACCGGTAAGACAGTGTGTGTCTGATCCTTTCGAGAAACTTGCCTCTTATTTATTACGGAGTATTACTTTTTATGTATATATTTAATTAATTAATAATTTAATATTTAGTATAAACGTTCCGTGTACTGGGTTGAAGACTTGAAGTTAGATGCTTCGTGTACGCACAGTGTATCATCAATACTATTAAGAAATTGTATTGTATATTGAATTAAATAGAAGTAGAAATAAATGTTTGATTTTATGACATACTTTTTATAAAATAGATAAAAGTTATTTATGTTTAGAAATCTAATCTATTATGTACCAATCTCGTACAACTCCCATGTCACAGATCATGGGTTTCCATGCTATTTAATTAACTAAAGTAGTTGTTTGTTTAATGTTAGTAGTGGGTAGTTGTTAAGTAGTGAGCGGTTACTATGTAAGGTTATTTATAGCTTGTTAACATTTGTTTTGATTAGGAATGAAAATATGAATTAATATTATGGTTATCTCTCTAAATTTCTAATCTGGATTCTCGTCTATTTTCTTTGGCCAACGATTAATTGTTGGAACCACATCATAATCATTCTAAATAAACTTAAGCATGAAATTTGTTTTGTGTATAGTCAATTTCATTTTATTAAAAAGTTATTACCGTACCATTGTTCATCAAACCAAGTGATTGAAGTGAGTTACCAAAAGACTTTAATTTAAAAAATATTGATCTTGAGTTCAAATCTCGTATGTGTTAATAAAACAAATTTAAGTTGGACCAGACGGTTTTCTCATATGTGATGAGTTTTATTCTGACGGTGAAATAAAAATGATACTAAATCACAGTGATATAAATGACTATTAAAAAGTAATTATTACCATGTTGTTTTAGTTATCTTTTCATCTTGAGCTAACTGCTCCAAGTTTTTAAATGTGATAATCTGAAAGTTTTTAATCTATTTTACTTAATTTTTTAAATATTAAATTAAATATGTTGTAATCTGACATGCATGATGCATGGCCCAAGTGGCACTATTGCCTGCAAGCGCACTCTATAGCATATCGTGGAACTCACTCATTGCTTCGGGTGGTGGACTTTTCTTTTTCCCCTTTTTTTAATAAAAAATAGTATATCGTGAAAAGGATATTTAAAAATAGAGAAGATAACGAAAAGTAACGGGTTTGTGATTAAAATTTTACTTGGGAACTGCCATCCATAAAAATCAATTAAATAAGATATATTTACAAGAGAATAAGAAGATATGCAAGTGAACCCATAAGAGCAGACGTGTTGATGAATTTACATATTGTGGGTTAATAGTTTAACCGAACATGATTCATATATTTATTTCATATTATAAGCATCAATCATAACATGCTCATGCTTAAAATCACCACTCTATGTCACCAAAACCTGCCCAGTTTAAGTATACGTCACCTACTTGTCTAGTCTCTCATCATCACCATGTGTCGCCGAAACTAAATGATGAGGAGGCAGAAATTAAACCTATGTCATATAAACACACTAAGGGTATGTTTGGTTGGAGGTAATAGAATGAAGGGGGAATGGAATGGGAGAAGGAATGAAATGAACAAGGGAATGAAATGGATCATTACCATTCATTTGTCTTGTTTGGTTAACCTATGAGAATGAAATGAATCATTAGTTAATGTTATTTGGTATCCAAAAAAATTATAGGAATGAAATATAAATAATAAAAACACTTTTTTCTCAGAGTAGGTTATTTTACAAAAAAAAATGGTGGTGGTGACGGTGGTGGTAGTGGCGGTCAAGCGTCAAGGGCGGTGGTTATGGTGGCGGTGGTGGTGGGAGGGGTGGCGGTGGTCAAGCGATGGTAGCATTGATAGTGATGGTGATGGTATGGTGGTGGCGACAGCGGTTGAGGTCAGGTGATGGTGGTGGTGGTCAAGCGATGGTAGCATTGGTAGTGATGGCGATGGCAGGGTGGTGGCGATGGTGGTTGAGGTCAGGTGGTGGTGGCGGTGATAGTCAGGCGGCGACGGTGACAATGGTTGCGGTGGTTACGGTGGAAACGGTAGTGGTGGTTACGATGACAATGGTGGCAGCGGCGTGGTGGCGGTGGTAGCGTTAGTGGTAAGGTGGTGGTGGTGGTGACGATGGTGGTGGTGGTGGCGTCGGAGGTGGTGGCGGAGGAGGTGGTGGATACGGGCGAAGGTGGCGGCAGGTGGTGGTGGCTATGGTAGTGGTGGTGGTTGATGTTGTTAGGTGGTGATGTTGTTAAGAAAGTATGGTGAATGAGGATGGAATGAAAAAAAAGAAGGGGGGTGGGAATGAATGATTTTGATGGAAAGAGATTCCATGTGTAATGGATGATTCCATTCCATTAAGCAACCAAACACCATATTTTTCATTCCCAAGCAATGAATCATTTCATTCCCTCTATGATTACTACATGTCAAACGCTACCCAAGTTTTTTCTTTATCACTGCACCACCAGCTCGTTGATCATTGACAAGGATATTATATATGGGAAAATTCCCATAATAGCCCATTTAAATAATGTGTTTCTAAAATTATCCTTAACAATTCAAGTTTATAACTTTCTCCCTTTGTTATCTCGTCGCCGACGACATGATAGCGAACACCGACGATGCGTTACTGAAACAAATAGGATAACGACACGTGCCCGGAATAGGTCGTCGACGATGCGTTAGTGGATAACGCATCGCTGCTACCCTACGTTAGCAACATAACGCATCGCCTCTACCCTACGTTACGTTAGCAACATAACGCATCGCCTCTACTCTACGTTACGTTAGCAACATAACGCATCGTCAACCCTATGTTATACGTAACGTAGGGTAGCAACGATGCGTTATGTTGCTAACGTAGGGTAGCAGCGATGCGTTATCCACTAACGCATCGTCGACGACTTATTCCGGCCACGTGTCATTATCCTATTTGTTTCAGTAACGCATCGTCGGTGTTCGCTATCATGTCGTCGGCAACGAGATAACAAAGGGACAAAGTTGAAAACTTGAATTATTAAGGATAATTTTGAAAACACATTATTTAAATGGACTATTATGGGAATTTTCCCTATTATATATTTATTGGGAAATAGTCTAAATGTCAAAAAAGGGGGGAAAAACAACACGCATGCATATATGTAATCATCGTTATAATTAATAATATTTACTCAAATTAACTAGGAGATATTTTATATTTTAAATATGACGTGTCTTAGCGGTCCCAACTCCCAACCGAGTTTGATTGACCTTGTCTGGATACAATTATTATTTTCTAAAGGTTTTGATATTTGACTGTTTACCGAGTAATACTTGCCATATATCTATTACAAGGAGAAAGGGAATGGAGAAAGGCAATACAACCGTCTTACTTTTTATAGTTGTTAACAAAATGTATAAATACTTACAGGGAAATTATTTGCAAAAATATCAGGTATTTCTTTCTCGGTTTAAATAGAATCTTACTAAATAACATGAACACACTGTGCTTCAACAAATCGGATCATTTTGATAATTCTTCCGTTTGGGTGAAGGGAATGTGACCCGGCTCCTTTAGATTTTGAAGTTAGTCTCGTAGGTCCCAAACTAGACGTGCACAAAAAACCCGGTTCCGGAATCGAACCGGTGGAACCGACCCGGAACCGGTTCCAGTTCCTACCCGATAGACCAAATACCCGGTTTGGGTATTTTTGTACCCGAAAATCATACCCGGTTCCCTTATTTGTATCTCCCAATCGGTTCCAACCCGGTTCCTAATTGTACCCGGTCTGGTTCCTACCCGAAAAAACCGGTTCCGACGGGGTTTTTTTTAAAAGGTCAACCACAGGTCAAACTAGCCGTTGGAACCGGTTCCAACGGTAATATAGCCGTTGGAACCGGTTTTTGAGAAACAAAAGAGCCGTTGTAACCGGTTCCAACGGTAATATAGCCGTTGGAACCGGTTCTTGTAGCCCAAAACCTATATATAAGTTGTTTTCCATTACTTGTTTCACCACCAAACTCAAAAACAAACTAAAATACTTCTTCTTTAGTAAACCCGACCATCCAACTAAATATTATTATGGTACCCATAAAAAAACTAACAAGAAGGCTAAGAAGAGTGTTTTTATTGAACCCGTTCCTCCTATGGAGGACCCAAATGTTCTTGCGGTCGTCACCCATAACCGCAACCAAGACATATGGAAGATTGGGATTTGGTTGTGAATGCCGAAGGTTATCAAAAGGCTCGTTGCAAACTATGTGGAACACAATTAAAGCACGATTCCAACTCGACTTTGAGAAAGCACATCGAGAAGCCATATTGCAAGGCGTTGAAAGGGATTGACGTGACCGATCAAGTTGACTTGGGTAAAGATGGTACACTATTTCGTTACAACACGACTCAAGTTCAAGATAGAATGGTAAAATTCGTTATTCAACGAGGTTTGCCGTTTAACCACTTTGATGACCCGGATTTGACGTCCTTGATTCGAGAAACTCTACAACCGCGATACACACATGTAAGTCGTACTACCTTAAGTCGTCATTGTATCAAGTTGTGGGAGTGTGCTAAAAAAGAGTTAATCGAGTTTTTTCATTCTTTACAAGCGATGGTTAGTTTAACTACCGATGTTTGGTCGGCACCACACGGGTTGCCCGAATCAAACATATGTGTCACCGCTCATTGGGTTGATCCGGTGACATGGCAATTGATGAAACGCACCATCGCTTTTGAAAACTTCCCGTTCCCACATACCGCCGAAAAATTGTTTGAATTACTTGATGAAGTTATAACGACTTACAACTTGAGAAATAAAATATTTTCGATTTCATTTGACAACGCTTCAAACAATACTAAGGCGGCCAAAAAATTTATCATTAAATATTCACCACCTTGTTTCGGGGATTTTTTTCATGTTCGATGTGTTGCACATATCATCAACTTGGTTGTTCAAAAAGGTCTCGACAATGAAAACATTTGTGACGATTTAAAATTCTTTAGACTTATGTTACAAGATGTCTTCAAAAGTGGGAAAAGAAGACATCTTGAATATAAGAACTATTGCAAGTCGGTTGAAAGAAAGTATTTGGGGCCGAATTGGGACGTTCCAACTCGTTGGAACTCAACTTGTCATATGCTAAAGTGTGCTTTTGCCCAACGCCAAACTTTACAATCTTTTCATAACAATCTTGTTGATGAACGCGAGGCCGATATGCTTCCAGAAAGTGTTTGGGTGAATGTCGGTTTTTTGTTGGGGTATCTTGACGTGTTCAAAAACTCAACAACAAAGTTATCGGGAGTCTATTATCCTACTAGTTGTTGGGTTTTGCAAGAATTGTACTACATGTCTTGCACTTTTAAAAATTTTGCGGAGAATAACAAACTCTTCAAGAATATTGTTGCGGTGATGAAGAAAAAGTTCTTAAAATATTTTGAAAACATACCGCCGGTCTTTACTTGTGCCGCCGCATTAAACCCCTATTGGAATGTTCATGGGGTTGAGACAACGATCGAGGAAATATTCGACAACTTGGGCATGCACGAGATCGACCCGAAGTTGTCGACGGAAGCAAAGGAAAAGTTCAACAAAAACCTTCAAGACCTTTATGACCATTATTTTCAAACGTATGGTTCAAGAACGAGATCGTCTTATGTGAAAAAAAACAACTAGTAGGCCGTGCAATGACCCACTTATAAACTTGATGAATGCGGTTCGTGAATCGGCATCTAAGAGGCAAAGAGGAAACACACCAACTAGCGAACTTGGTCGATATAGTGGAGCAAACTATGTTGAGGGCAACGGTCGACGAAATTCGCAGTATTGGTTGGCTTGGTGGAAAAGAAAACAAAACGAATTTCCCATTCTATCCGCCATGGCTCTTGATTTGCTTGCCGTACAAGCCTCAACGGTTGCTTCCGAATCGGTTTTTTCTCTTAGTGGGAGGGTATTATCTATGCAAAGAACAAAATTAACTCCCGAGTCTCTAGAGTTTTGCATTTGCCTAAAGGACCATTTGGATGCGGTGGATCGTGCACAACATAAGGCGAACTTTGAAGACGAAATACCAATATAGAGTCCTATTCATGATGAGGAGGCGGAGAACGGGCTTTCTTCCGATAACGAAGACGAGGGTGAAGACGAAGAAGAGTTGTAATTTGTGTTTTTTATTTGTTTTAGTAAAATTATTTGTAACAAGTTCAACTAATATTTAGTTTTGATTTGTTTAATAATAACTACTTTTGTTAGTCATGATTAAATTTTTGTACATTTTTAATAACGACGAACATTTTATTTATTTAAACAATAACTATTGCAAACATTATTAGAACATAAACGATACTAAACATAACAACTAAAACTAAAAAAGAAAGTCCGTCGTTTTAATCCGGCGTTCTACAACGATTAAGTGTTGTCACCGGCGGTAGATGCTTGGGTTGTAGAGCCGGACGGCTCTCCCACTTCCGCTTTTTTAGCATCCAAACTTCTTTTCTCTCGACAATACTTATTCGTATGTTTTCGTAATGTCGAGTTGGACCCTGCTTTAAGAAACTTCAAGCAATATTTGCAACGAGCCATCTCTTGTGAGTCGGTCATGAGACACAAATCGTAATGAACCCAAACATCGGGGCATCGTGTTGTTTCGATAACCATAACAACGTCGTCATTAGTTGCCATTTGTTGTCGGGTTAAGCCTAATTGTGTTTTATAGTTTTGGAAGTGGTTTAACAAGTACACACCATACTTTGCTATTTATAGAATGTAAATAACTTAGTTATAGTAAAAAAACCGGTTCCAGCGATCAAAAACGGCTATATAGCCGTTGGAACCGATTTGTAACGGCTCTTTTATTTGAATTTAAAAAAAAACGACGGAATCAATTTTTACGTATTAACCGGTCCCGGTTCCTAAAAGTTGGCATTTCGGGGCATCGGTTCGGGTCGGGAACCGAACCGGTTCCTAACTGGAACCGGTGTCATTTCCTACCCGATGTGAAAAAAACCGGTTCCAAACCGGTTTGGGTTTTTCAACTGTACCCGATTTGTGCACCACTATCCCAAACCCAATCGTGTCTCAACAATCCCACCTGATCTTTCATTTTGTCCACAACCTTTTTTTTCAATTTTTCAATAATTATGTTATTCAATCATTGCTAGTCAAGTCTAATATTAGTTCAATACTGAGTATTTGAATTGTATAAAATCACAATAAGATTATCGGGTTGCGAATTCGTAACATAAGGCATCACATTTAGAAGTGATTATGTTGTTTAAAAATAACAGTAAGGTTAATAATCTTTAAAGCTTTATCAATTTTACATTTTAACCATTTAGTTTTAGTAATGTTTCAAATTTTCAGTGTAACATATCATGAACTATCTAAAGGTCACACTCATAGTTATGGTTGCTAATTTGCTATGTCATTCGGTATTTTATCTAGTCATGCATACGTTCTATCCCTCGGCTTAAAGTGCGAGCCAAGATCCATCACTAAAAACAAAGAAAAATATATATTTACAGTATCTACAAATCATAAGTGACAAACAGAAAGTTAAACATCAGTCAATTATTTCACTCTAACATCAAATTCAAAACCAAGAGATAAACAGATTGTCTATTACCATTTACAGAACAAACTCATCCAAAGATGAATCCTAATTCAACTATGATTTACATCTCTCATTTTTCTACATACCAACCGAAAAATAAAAATATCCCATCAAACATCCAAATTTGCTTATGCAGACATACATAATTACATGCAAATTGTACACACTAATTTCATCATCTACAACTCACCTACATCATTCATCTGTCTTTGCATCCCAATCCACCAAAGGTAACCAAATCTGGTCTAGTTTCCATTTTACGTACGCATGTGATGTTGACATGGCAAGGGCTAACAGAAAATGACAGAATTGTTTTGAGAGTTTTGAGGTTTTTTTTATGGATTAAGACAAAGTTGTTTATCCAAAATTGATATAGAACCAGTTTGGTTACCTGTTTATACAATCAACCGAGAGATTTACCACGTGACGATGAATTAGAGAAACAGAAACAAAGTGATACTCTGTTTAGCCAGAGGAATGATGGCGGTGTGATGTTATGATGAACCGGCTGCACATGTAGAAATTGATCCCATTGCTTATTCATATGCCAAAGAAATGTATGAAGATTTTCTAGAACTTAAAAGCTTCGTGTTTGAACCAATGGGTCATAATCGTAAGCATCACCTGCCTTCACAAACCGCCCTTTCACACGCTTTCTTACATCAGCGCGTTCTTTTCGTGTAGCATATCGTACTCTCTTCTCAAATCTATAAAGCATGCCAAAAAAATAAGTTATGGTTTATTAAAAACTTTAATATTAAATCTTATCATGCATAAAACTAGGATTGTCCATAATGCTCAAAGCTCGGTCGAAATCGCGTCGTTTGTAAATAAGACAAACCGAGCCTGAGCCAAGGTCGGCTAGTGGCTCACTTTCTGGGTCGTTTAAACTAAAACTTATATATTTGTAACTTAAATCTGTATGATATAAATGAGCCAAGTTGGCTCCAGTCATTTACAGCCCTACATACAGCTACTAGTAACTTTATAAATAATTATTGTCTCAAGTACGATTAAAAAATATGCATAACTTAAGTTATTATCTATTTTTCTAAATAAATGATTATCAGGTGTGACTTTTTTATGAAATCCCATTTGACCCGTAAGATATAAACATAAGCATTCGGGTCAAAAATCAAAATTACCACCATTACTTGGTATATTAAAGACTCACTTTCTCTTTTTTTTCTTTTCTTTGTAGCGCTGGACAGCATCACTTCTGCTGCCAGTAGCGGCAGTGGTGGTTTGATCATTGCTCGGGCCTGGGCCTGGGCCCTGGTAGCACGGTGATGGTTCACCCATGGGAAGCATTGAAGATGCGTCACAGTCTTGATACTCACCAGCACTGCTTTCTCCTGTAAGACTTGAAAATGAGATATTCGAGCGTTGCCTTGCATAACAAGGATTCGGTTCGGTTTTACAGCTGATTAACGAGTCAGCTGATGCTGCATTGCTGCATGCTGGTTGTGCTGGATTTGCATGACCCGTTGAAGATTCCTAACCACAAATAAATAATAAATATATAAATAATAAGTAAGAGAAAATGACAACTTTTTATATCACATGCACAATCAGTGATGGGCTTCTGACCCACCCAATCCTAGATTCTAATGAATCTCCAGATTAGGTCCATAAAAGCCCGTTTACAGGCCTGAAAGTCCGGTGCAAGAGGCCTGTTGCATATGATACAGATGCAATTTTCTGGTTTTTGCATACAATTCAATATTTTTTATTAGCAACGTTACATTACATGTATTGTATATATACTTGAAAAATTGTATGCTTAACAAAGTTACAAAACTTGTTTTGATGTTTTCCAATTTTTTTATTCTTTATAAAACTGAATTTTTAGTATTTCTAGTCCTAAAATTCTAATGAAAATCCAGATTAGGCCCAGTCAAAGCCCGTTTATAGGCCCGAATGTCCATTACCAGTGTCCTGGTCCCTTGGGTCTAGTACATTATTTGGTCCATATGATATAGATGCAATTTCTGGCTTTTTGCATACCATTCAATCTTTTTGTTAGTAAACATAAATGGATATTTGTATATTTTTATGCTTAACAAAACTGGTTTGAGGTTTTTTCTCATTACAATGTTTATTATCTATATAATTGAATTTTTAAAATGCTATATAATTTTAATTATTTTGTTAATTTCTTTTAAACAAATCGTAATTATATTTTAATATATAATATTTTAAATAATAACTAATTAAGCATCCAAACAAAAAGATGGTTTCTTTTTGGAAAATAGGACTTGAATTGGGCCAGGACCTCTGGATCAAATAAAGGGACATTTTCGAGCCCATGATTGGGATTTATTACTGCATTTTGAGCCGGGCTTTATGCACCTCTACATGTGCATACCCATTAAACCATGCATGTCCACCATGGGTCAAAGATGGACCAACATCAGCCCAACGGGCCGACCCATGACACCATTAGATTAACTGAAACATGTAATCCTTTAAGAATTCCACAACTAATAAATAAACTTTGTGATAATTGAAGGCAAAGTTGGCATTTTTTGTTTTGTTTTTCCCAGTAATTTCATGCTTATCATAACAAGAACAAAATTAGAGAATAGTAAACGATATAATAACAATAATAATACCTTTCCAACATGCGAAGATTCGGCACCGCCAAACAAACTATCAATCCCATCTTTTGCAAAAAGATGTTTGGGATCGTTATGACCGACACCAAACAGTTCTTCATAATTCTCAATGCTCAAGTCAACTTCATCCATACTAAAGTCAACATAGAATCCATCATCATCAAGTAACGGGTCAAGATCTTTTGTACCCGAATGCAATATCTGCATACACACAACAGAAAGTTAGAGATAGTTATACAATCACAATCATATATGTGTGTTTTATTGTGCATTTAAAAATCACTTCACCTTAGGCGTACAAGAATTAACGGGCCCAGTTTGTTGAACATTCGAGTGATCCGTCCAAACATTTGATATATTCCCACCCTGCAAACCATTTGCAAGTAAACCTTGACTATTATCATTATTATTGCTTTTAGAAGGTCCTTGGTTATTATCAGCAATGCTCATTGAACCCATTTCTTGCTCACACGTCGACCCGTTAACAAACCCCGAATCTGAATCTGACATAAACGACCAAATTGAAGAAAGTTCTACGGCCGAAGGGCAACCCGAGTAACAATTTAATGTCTGTTTACTGTGCTTTGTTGACCCGTTATGACCTACCCAGTCACAGTTTTGACAAAGTGAGACTTTTTCCTCTACGCATCTGACCAATGCGGGTTGTGAGTTGCATCTGTCACATACAAGTGCTCGTGAATGACGTTTCGATAACGCGTTTGCGGAATGAACGATTCGATCACACGATAAACATAAGTAGGCTGCATCTGATCTACAATACACCATTGATCTTGCTTCACCACAATGATCACAATGGTAACCCATTTCTTGTTTCTCAAGAAACAAGATTTTTAACCCCTTTTTAAGATCTTGTAACAAATTAACTGCATCAGGACATGAATAAAATGAGAAATCAATCATCAAAAATGGAATTTTTATATCTTTTTGACCCAAAAAGATTAACTTTATTGATTCAGAATATGTTCTAGGGTACACAAAAGGGTCAATAAGTCAAATCAAGAACAATATATCAAGAATATCTTTTATCATGATTGGAATCTTTATATCAAGAATGTCAGATTGAAATTGTAAAAAGGGTATTTTTAGCATCTAAAAACCCTAACAAAAAGATGAAGAATCATCAAGAAAACCAGACTGAATTACACACCTGAGTTACAAACATTTTCAAAACCCTAATAAAAGTTTACAAAGTCAAACAACAAAGAACCAAAGCAGATCAAACTCAAAAGAATCAACCCCAAATTAAATTACAAGCTAAATTAGAACACAGATCAACAATAAAAATCAGGTCAACAAGAAAATATAAAAAAAAATAGTAGAAATCCACAAGAACAGCTTAAACTATGAGTAAAAATTCAAACTTTCCGGAAAACAGGGGTCAAATACAAATCAAAGATTCAAACCCACAACTTGCAGATCAATAAAAAGCAAAAGAAACCCATTTCTATAAAGCAAAAAAGAACAAAACCCAGAAAGGCTTACTGATAATTTGACCCGGAAAGACTGGTGCAGGTGATTTTGTTGCAGGATTGGAAAGTGATAAAGATCGGAACTTTCTGGAGGTATTAAGTGTTTTTTTGGGTGTGAGTTGTGAGGCAGGCGTTGGTTCTGGATTTGTTTACAGTTGGTGTGTTTAGATAGGTGACAACACAAAATTTCACATAACTAATTGGCAAAAAGTGCATAGAGAGAAGAAAGTTGTGTTTGGGTGGGTTGGAATGGTGGGGCCTTGGCAATTTCATGACATTTGGGTCAATGGCAACTTTAGTCCTTTTCATATGGGAGTACATGATTTTGGTCATCATCTTAAATCTTGATTATTTCTGTGTGTAAACCGCGGTCTAAATTGTAAGAAATTGGTTAGATGAGTCGGTGTCTGGTATCGGACTAGACCGGACCAGACTAGAACCGGCTGTGTGTGGTCAAGCTCTTGATCAATGGTGTAAGAATGTTGAACGTTGTATCTAATATCGTACATGTATGGTTCAAAGTTGTTTTTTTAACGAAACATTGTTCTTTGGACAAGAGATTAAGTTTAAAGTATTAGCTCAAAGTAGTACAAGCACCATCTAGCATCAAAGTCGTTCTTAAACCCATACAAAACCTACATTGATCTATGTTGTTTAGTTTATAATCATAAAAAAATGTTTTTATCGACTCACAACATTTCTTACCCATCCAATCATTCCCTTTCCTATGCAACACATAACAAATTACAAGGAACAAAATATGATAGTGAAAGTATAATAACAAAGGGCTTGTTATTTAAATCATTAGTTTGCATTAAATTTTTAAAGTTATGAAACTGTTCGTGATTATAATACTTATACATACCTATATTCTAAAAGGTGAAAAAATATATCGATGATAAGAGTTAAAAGTCGGTCTGGTTTACACGACCGGTTTCAAGTTTCGAATCAGTTTGAAACATTGCACTAGCAAACTATAAAAACCGAACCGACTAGCTCTTAAACTGCCGACTTACTTTATTTAAACGGCTCGATCAGTTTTAAAAGTTTTTGAACACCCTCTATGATAATTACAAGACTCTACAAACCCGTATAAACTATGTAGAGATGCAAACAAATATCCTTGAAATGAAAGGTTCAAAATGTAACTTTGTTATGTGGAAGGACCACTAAAGTAATTAGTATTTTTGTCTGAGTGCTGCAAACCTATCTGCTAAAATATATAATTAAGAATCTTATCCGTCCTCGTATATTATACCTTTTTAGCATTTGTTTAAATGAAATAAAAAACTTTTCTTTTGGTGCTTTTTGGACCCACCATCTTGTAAAGTTCTTACCTTTGAGATTATTCAATATTGTAGCTAAATGGGGTCCATTTGTTTTAAATTATTTTACATGATTGATGCGTATTTAAATGTGGGTTGCTGTGGGTTAAAACTATTGTGGAGACATTTCCAAAGAGTAGGTTCTAAGGTATATGTGACGTAATATATAATAATAAGTTTAATGATTTTTATATGTTTAACAACATAAATTTTTGTGATCACATGATTTTCTCTTACTTGCCATTACTAATGATCTTTGTTAAATCTATTTATTTTTGTGGTAGTTTTGGATGGGTTGTCAAAGTCAATCGGAGAGGCAATTATGTGGTAGATGTTTTTTGTGAGTGATATTGTGCTAGTTGTGGAGGGTAAAACAAGTATAAATGCGAGGTTCGGGGAGTGGTGATCAGTACCTTTATAGAGCACAAAGGTTTAAGGATTAGTCGTTCTAAAGCATAGTACATCTATAACTTCAGTGGTGCAAACAATGAGGAAGACTACACATTGCTATTGAAGGCCAAGTTGTCTCTAGACAACCAATTACTTCAAGTATTCAGGGTCGTTTGTTAAGAGTGGGAGACATAAACAACGATGTAGTCCATCACGTTCAAGCGAGTTGGTGCAAGTGGAGAGCAACCACTAGAATATTGTGTGGCAATTACTTCCCAACAAGAATGAAATGGAAATTCTATAGGGTTGTAGTTTGACCAATTATGTTGTATGAAATCGATTGTTGGGTCATCAAGACATCACAAGTGGGAAAAATGAAGGTAGAAGTGTGAGCACAAAAGGTTGGATCGAATAAGAAATGAAGCTTTTTTGGGAGAAGTTGGGAGTAATACGTATCTCTTATAAGATAATTGAGGGGAGGCTCGGATGGTTTGGGCATGTGTCGGAGAGACAAATGATGACTCTAATAAGAACTGTGGAAACCCTACAGTGGAGTGTAAGTTTGGATGAGGACTCGAGGCAAACCTAGATTTATATGTGACAAGCGGATAGACAATATTTGTTAGACTTAACAAATCTTTGTGAGAAAGAGAGTGAAGAAGCAATGAAGATAACGGAGCTCAGACGACGGAGATGAAGCAACTTGGGTAACTTGTTGGTGGAGCACAGGAAACGTTGACAAGGGAAGAAGTGGGTCTCTCAAACCATAATATATGCGAACAAGTCACGAAAGAAGACAACTTGTGAGAAATATCCCCAAACACAAATCATAGGTGCATTATTAAGTTCATCTTTCTTTAGGTGTACGTTTCACATAATAAAAAACAAAAACTATAAAGAAATAAATTTGAAGGATCGAAAGGTACTGCAAAGTTATGCTAGAGCCAATAATTCGTCAAGTGAATCTGATCCTCATAAAGTAGTCCAAGGTTCATCTTGGTTCCATGACAATGTAACTAACAAATAATCATCATAATTAGCAAGTTGATCGAATTAATAATTTGTTAAACAGTGCAAAAAGCAAAGGAGATTCCCAACTAAACACTTGTTGATGGGCCAGAAACTCTCTTTTCTTCCTATTAGGCTAGTGTTACACACTTACACTATATATATATATATATATCACTCTAGCTAAGCATCTCCACTAGTAGTCCCACCGAATTGACTACAGAATCCTGTTTGCCTAACCTGGCCAACAGATTTGAGTATGTATACTGCAAATCTGAGTTGGGTTGAGTCTGGTGAGACTTGTTTGTTTTATGTGGGTTTGATTTGGGTTCACTACTGACTACTGAGGTTAGTGTCGTTATCAATCTCTAATCATAAAAGTTAGGATAAGTTACTAATTATATGATTAATATCAATGATTGAATTGGTATACTAAAACAAAGACAAAAATTGGATAACTCCCAATATTAGGGGTGTTCGTGATTGGGTTTAAAACCGGTCATTGGTTTGGTTTTACGGTCAGTTTTTTTATCTCAACTTTAGGTCGGCCGGTTAACCGTAGCGAATGGTTTGGTTTACGGTTTAAGCTAAAAACCGGTTGTATAAAATCGGACCGAACCGTTAACACTATATTTTATATTTTAGATATTTTATATTGAATATTTGCTGTTATCTACATTTATATTTGACTTGGTTTGTTTAGTAGAGTTATACTAGTTGTTATCACTTGGCAAATTTGATGTATGTTCCTAATCGTTCCTTGATATAGTTTCTTCCAACATGTTCATCTTTTCTGATCTTATAGAACTAGTAGTTAAAGAGAATTTAACCCAAAACATATTAAAGTGCTAAACAAGTAAACATATTCAAAAAGTTACAATGATGGTGTTCTTAGTTTTAATTCATTTTCATCATGATTATTCTTCCGGTCACCCAATGGTAAATGTAATTTTGTAGCATTTTCATGTTACGTGAAACTTCAAACCCATTTAAATTGCTTTTGAACCAAACCGTGAAACCAAACCATTAGTAACTGTTCGGTTTTAAATTTGAACGGTTTGAATTCGTGTTTCAATAATAAAAAACCGTTATTAACGGGTTGGTTCTCGGTTTGACCTAAAAACCGTCAAAACCAGACCATGACCAACCCCACCCAATATTAATAAAAGGAAGTATAACTCAAGAACCTCTACTACAATCGCTATCACTTACATCAAGATTAATCTCCATTTGTGTGTATCTATAAATTTTAGTAGAAATTGCGAAATCCTTGTATTTTTTAGTTTTTTTACCTCTACATCAACTTCCCAATTGATGTAGATGTTGTGGTCTAATAAAAAAAAACAAGTTAATTATTATCTCTTAATCACTTGCACTAGTACGGGCAAATAAGTTCGTCATCACATAGAATAAATGGAAAATTTGTTATTTTAATGACTTAATACTAAAGCGCGCAGAAAAGCGATGTCACGGACTAAACTCTTGTGAATCAATGATTTTGTTCATGAGTGTGAATCAAAGAAAAGAAATTTGCTTTGCCTAATGTTTCACATACCAAATTCTTGTAATTTTTTGGGACATGGGGGCATAATATTATTTAATTATATAGTTAACTGATATGATTCTAGCTCGGAGAAAAAACAACTTTTTACACAGCTTCAGCTGATTTTTTCACAACATTTTATTGGATTTCGTTACTTTTTTATTCCAAACTTGATTAATCTTTAAATCTTAAATCTTTTTTTTTTCTAAACTTGATTAATCTTTAAATCGTTTTTTTTTTCAAACTTGCTTAATCTTCAAGAATCAAGATCCATTTAATGCAGCTTCACATTATATAAATGACATCCTTTGTTACAATTTTGTTTCTATACCTAAATGATGAACCAGAGAGAAACATTCAAACATCAAGGAGCCTGTTACAAATGGCTGGAAATACAGAGCGATCATGTCAAGGTTCAAACGCAAAGAAGGCCAAACAAATTAACCAAATGAACCGTAGAAAGAACATAAGAAACTTACCAGTATTGATTTTGTGTTGTTGCTTTTAAACTGACATAGCTCAAAAATAAAGAAACTCTCCAAATAACTACTTATTAAAAGGTTTTTTATTACAACTAATTAATTATCCGAATTTAATTAATCGTTATCAACTAATTTATTAATAACGAGAATATCTAGAAATAAGACAATGTTGTGATATGACGATGAGCTTCATACCATGCAAAATACAAGTCGTTGCGGAAACAGAATATGTGCTCAAAACTCTTGTGATGAAGATTGTACTTTATCAAGCTGTTTTGAATTTTCAACACCATGAATGAATCTTCTTCTTTTTCACCTCTAACAATATCAACGACATCAAAATAACGACATGATGTACCATTCCGGAGAGCACCAGAAAGTTCATCATGACGTACTTGATACTTGGCAAACCATCCAGAATGATCGCTCAACATTTCATACACGGTCAGGAGTATAGTGGCATCGAGGCAATAATCAATCACCGTTAAATGCAGATGACCTCTAGATTCCCCAAAGTATGTTGTGAATTGTGTGGAAGGATCCATCTCTGCCGGCAAGGGCAACGATTTCAACTGTTCGGCCTCAATTTCAAAGCAATAGTGATTGCGATATACAGGATGCCAATAAATAGCTCCGTTCCAGTAAACAAATACGTTGATGAAAAGCGGACAATGTGCAAAGAAAGGTTCGGTAAGAATCTTCCATTTCCCTGTATCAGATGAGTAGATTTGAATATGAAACATATGCATATCAATACCTACAACGCGAAAACAAACAACGTTGTAGTGAGCACAATCTTTTGGATTAAACGCCAGAGCCATGAAATGAC
This sequence comes from Bidens hawaiensis, assembly GCF_021521415.1. Taxonomy (NCBI): domain Eukaryota; kingdom Viridiplantae; phylum Streptophyta; class Magnoliopsida; order Asterales; family Asteraceae; genus Bidens; species Bidens hawaiensis. The sequence goes on from NW_027496663.1 coordinate 20,849, forward strand.
ATATACTCTGAGCATTGTCGCCTTCCAGGACCGGTGGGATGATTGCAAATTGCTTGGTGTTGGGATTGAACACGTAAAACACACGCGCATGATCTTGATAACTTAACAGGTCATTTCCGCATGGTTTGCTACCGCAAAGCAGCAATCCATTACAAGATTGCAAATTTCAATACCACAAGGATCAAAGCAGAAATCGAGACTACGGAAAGGAGGAGGGGTAGGGGTTTGAACATCAAATGGGCTATACATATCGTGAACAAATAGACCATGAGATTTCGAAAGGCCGTCATACAAGAGGGTGAAATGCCTATCACTCAAAAGCCATCGCCAGTGTTTAGACACGGATTTGAAACGAAGAATGGAGGTAACGGGGAGCCGGACAAGGATTTCAGTTAAAAGATCATCGTTGGAAGCAACCAAAGCTCCGGACTGAGTGTATCCACAACCACAAAGCAGGTTTTTATCATGTTTAGGGCTTCCTTGATTTTGGCTTTAATGTTCATGACCATTTGTAATATTAATATGCCTACAATTTTTTTGTATTAAATTCCCTTTATCAGATTTATATATATTTTTAGTACTTGAAATTGTTATACGAAATAATCAATGGTTTAACCAAAGATGAATAACATACCTCGATCTGTTGTGGGTGATATCATATCATGGGAGATTCACCTCATCATTTAGTATTAGTTTTGTAGGAAACGAGAATCTAGCTACCGTTTTCATTCACCCGTACGTATGTGCTTTAGTTTTCATCCAGATCTAAGTAAAGTACTTTGTGACTGGATTTTTATTTTTATTTTATTTTATGGAGAAAGGAGATTGTGAGTTGGGCTTTGGTAGTTGTCATGAAATTAAGGGTGGCAAACCCAACCCAAATGGGTTGTTTTGGGTCAAGATAGATAAACTTTAAAAATAAATGGGTTAGGATGGATCATAAAATTCTACAAGTGGGTCAGGATGGGTTAGAAATATACAAGTGAGTTTTATTTATAGGTTAAAATGGGTCAAAACAAAATATCCAAGTTATCCAAAATTTATTTATTTCAAAATACCCAAACTATCATGTGTGAAACAAAACTCATCCGAAACCCAAAAAACGATCAAAACGAAACAAAAACCCCGAACTAACTAAAACGAAACAAAAACGAAACTGAACCGAAATAGAAAAACGACCAAAACGGAAATGAAGAAACAAAAACGAAACACGTCGCCATAACTTCCAGCACGTCCTGACACAGTCAGAAGAAACCGTAGCACGACAACTGTTCTTATCCTTTCACCAACTCTTCAAATTTCAAAAATTCAAAAAGATTCGAAAAGTAAGCGGGAAAAACCCCTTACCCCGGCTATCCAGTTGACCGTAAGTCGGCTGCGGGTAAAGTGTTAAGGCAAAACCCTTCACATACCTAGCACCCGCAGGGAACAGAAGCCAAGAAAACCCAACTATGAAGCCGGGTGCGGGTATAGTGTAAAGGCAAAACCCTTCACATACCTAGCACCCGCAGGGAACGGAAACCGAAAAAACCCGACTATAAGGTTGGGTGCGGGTACAGTGTTAAGGCAAAACCCTTCACATACCTAACACCCACAGGGAAGTGAAGCCGAGAATATCTTGGCAATCCACCCAAACGGGCACATGTACAGTGTTAAGGCAAAACCCTTCACATACCTAACCCCCGTAAAAAGTCATACCTCGGCACCCAATTGTAAGTCGGGCGCGGGTACAGTGTTAAGGCAAAACCCTTCACATACCTAGCGTCCGCAGGGGATTAAAAGCCAGGAACACCTCGGCAACCATAAGACAGGCGCGGATACAGTGTCAAGGCAAAACCCTTCACGTACCTAGCACCTGCAGGGATTTGACGCCAGGGATACCTTGGGAGTAAAGTAACTATTAAGACGAAGTGCGGGTACAGCGTCAAGGTAAAACCCTTCGCATACCGAGCACTCCACAGGAATTGAAACCAAGAAGGATCTTATGGGCCATGCTTGCAGAAACGGGATTAACATCCCCGCATAGCGGGAACATCAAGAACTAGATTGTTTGAAACTTCAGGATGGAGTTGGTGGTTATAACATGATTGATCACTATGTTCAAAACCACCAAGACCTCATGAAGAATCTACACAAAGGGTTCTAAACGCTCCTGACTTGCGGGGAGGTTACAGACCTATCCGCATCATCCCAAAGATCAAGCAGAACATTGGGAAATTCTGCGTGACATTGGGAAACCCGTGGGTAAGACTTCCCGCGGAAAACCCATAAAACTAAACCCTTTTCAAAAACCCCTTGCTTAAGTCCAAAAGTTCACCTCACTTTATTAAACATTCATGAGAAGAACATTGGACTGGGGGGACTTGAAGAGGTAGGTCCCAGCAGAGGTGGTTAGGACCCGCAAGACTCACCTTAAAAGGAGACGTCTGCGCAGTTGAACACGCAAGACTCCTTAAACGGATGTCTGTGCAGTTGAACCCGCAGACTTCACCATAAGGACGTCTGCGCCGCGACCTACCAAACCCGCAGGACCCACCACGCTCAGAGTTGTGACAACCTCACATGAGGTACGCAAGCTGGTCCCGCAGGAAATGCCTCCCTATGGTTTCCAAGTACCCGCCTGTTCCCGCAGGTGCGGAGACCCGCCATCAGGGACTGGCCACCCGCGCAGCATGGCTACACGCATAGGGCTTAACACTCATAATAATTCAGTAGTCACCTGAAGAAGGAATGAGCAAAGTCGGGAACATTCCCGCATAAAGGCGGGAGGGGGAAAACTCCCGCCTAAATGAGCCAGTCCGTATAATAATGGAAGATCTTTTGTGTGATATCTGACGAGGTATGGACAAAAGATCTGACCAAGGATACGACAGCTCACTGACAGCAGCATGGCAGACAGCACGCCACAGCACTGTGACCAATAGCCGCCGCCTGCTCACCAACTCCTGCCATACCACGTGCCTAGCCTGTAGTTGGTGGAAAAGGAAAAGTGAACAGCACGCCTGGTCACTATCAGCCGCTACCTATCCACCAATTACCAGCAGAGCACGCGTGTAGGCCACAGTTGGCAGAGTAATAGGCCGGCTAAACCTCATTGGAAACCCACCTTCGGCTATAAAAGACACCAAATGGTATTGTCATTTCATCATCTAATATCTTGTATAATTTACCTGATAACTGGTCTAGTATTCTTAATATACTTTTATATTCAAAGAGTAATATAGACTGATTCTCACGCCGGAGGGTGGTCACAAGGAGGAACCCCCCCTCTTTCTTAGTGACGAGCTCACGGTGTCTGTTTTGCAGGTTATCGGAAGAACCATCTTGCCGGAATTAACCCCTCGTGGGAAACGTCTATCTAACCCTCAGGTTACTCGTAATCTGTCGGGGTTCGACTGGTGTTTCTTCAGGAAAAAAAACGAAATGAAACCGAAAAACTGACAAAATCGAAACAAAAAAGCGAAATGCAACCGAAAAGCTAACCAAAACTAAACAAAAACATCGAATCGACCAAACCGAAACAAAACTGAATCGAAATAAAAAACCAACCAAAACGAAATAAAAAAACCGATATGAAACCGAAAAGTTGACCAAAACGAAACAAAAAAAAGCGAAATGCAACTGAAAAGCGGACAAAAACAAAACAAAAACACCGAACCGACCAAAACGAAACAAAAAAACCGATATGAAACCGAAAAGTTGACCAAAACGAAACAAAAAAAAAAGCGAAATGCAACTGAAAAGCGGACCAAAACAAAACAAAAACACCGAACCGACCAAAACGAAACAAAAACACCGAATCGACAAAAACAAAACAAAAAAAAGCGAAATGCAACTGAAATCTGACCAAAACAAAACAAAAACACTGAACCGACCAAAGCGAAACAAACAAACCGAAAAGAAACTAAACCGAAATAGAAAAACGACCGAAACGAAACAAAAAAACCGAATTGAAAAGGAAACGTAAAAAAACTAAATTCAATTTAAAAACCGGACCAAAACGAATCAAAAACACCGAACTGACAAACGAAACTAAACCGAAATAGAAAAACGACCAAAACGATACAAAAAACCGATATGAAACCGAAAAACTGACCAAACCGAAACAAAAAAAGCGAAATGCAATCAGAAAGCTTACCAAAACGAAACAAAAAAACTGAACAAGGAGGATGGGGGAAACATTTTAGTTATTTTACATTTTGCGTTTTTTATCTATATTTTGAGTTATTATTTTTTTAATAGTTTTTTTGAATATTTTTTTGAGGGGTTTTTAAAACACTTTGTATGTCAACCTTCACTTGGGTCAAGATGGGTTAGTTTTATCCATCTTAACCCATATCCATCCTGACCCATACTCATCCTGACCCATCACCCAAATCCAACCCAACCCAACCCACTCCCATTACCACCTCTACATGAAATACTACACTATTGCATGTTGGGCTTTGAGCCACTTCTCCCCTTGTCAAATGCCGGTATGTTTTAATGTTAATAATAATATGAGCTTGTTTTAACCTGGTATATGTGTGATACCTTTTTTTTACATTCTGTAATTATAACTTTAAAATACTTAGATAATAATAATAAAGGTTCTCAGGTTGGTGGACCAGGGACAAAAATAAAGTCTTTTAAACGTCTGAAGGTTCTTGATTCAGGTACTAACAAAGTAAAGGTTTTTGAATTATATGTGTTGTTAGACAATGTGTTATGGTTGGCATAGGAGCACCACCCCATCCACGTTGGATACAAGGGCGCCAATTATTCAAGGGCACCCCCCTCCCCCACCCTACCTCTTCTTCACGCCATTGCAATGGTGCCGGGGCAGAGGTTAGTTAGGGCCTGGGGTGGCCTTGGCCCCCTGTTTTTTTTTTTTTGCACAGTAGTGTAAATTTATCAATTTTCGTCCGAAAATTTTTATTCGTAGTGTGAATTTAGGCGTTTTCGGCCGAAAATTTGAGCACCCCCCCCATCGTTTGTGAAGTTTTGTTTACATTTTGAGTCCTTCCCCTCGATGCCTTAGTTCAATCTTCGCCACTGGTGCCGACCATTTTAAGAATTCGTTGGAGTTATATTAACAACAAAATTAAATTAAATATATACACAAACCTATTCGTATTTTGTACAAACCACTCTTATTTTTCTCTCCAAATCTATCATACTCTTCACAAATACAAAAAAAATATATCATGTCACAAGAAACTTTTCCCGATTTGGATTTAGAAGACCCGCTATAATCCTATAGATACAAGTTAATTTCTTTCTCAACATTGAGCCAAGTTGTTCTTCTTGCCCAAGACTCTCTTCACACAAACACCATTTAGTGTTGAAGAAGCTCTATTTTTAAAACACCAATATAACCTTTAATCTAGTTAAACAGAAAAAAAAAAAAAAACTCATCCGCCGTTTTTAAAAGTGCTTAACTTCTATTTCTAAGGTATAAATTGTTTCGTGTTTTTCAAATAATCTAGATATTTTATTATTTAAAATATCGTTAGCATGAGTGTTCCTAGGGTTATGTTTAATAACTGTGCTATGAATGTGGGTCGTTTGGTTTGTGAAGAAACGTGGATCTACTCACTGGTAGCAGATCTACTTTCCTCGGGTGTGATTAAACTATTTCACCGATGGTTCTTCTGGATCCGAGTTCTTCCACCTACAAAATGAACAGCGCCGTTACTTACCCCTCAGAAAGGGACAGAGGGGTCCTCTTTGGGGTAACCCTCCGGCGTGAGAATCAGTATCTTTTGGAGAAGATAATAATGTTTGTAGGTAAGTCAATCTCAAGAGTATTGCTGAATCGCTGAATACCCTTGATGATGTGACTGTGTGTTTTTCTGTAACTGACTGTGAGTGAATATAATTCAATATGATTGAATGTGATATCACTGCTTGTAACTGTCAATGATTGAGTGTGAATGAATGTGTCATCAAAGTGGAGTTGATGCTGTATTTATAGTGCTAGGGTTTCCACTGGTTGGGCTCAGCCTCGTTGGCCTCCTCCAACCGCACTGCGCCATGTGTCCTCTGGGACACCTGGCGCTTTCTCGTTGGTTGTAATCATGTGGTAGCACATGTGTCATGCTGAGTTGTCGACCTTTCATTTGGCAGCTGTCAACATCAGCATATTCTTACTCCTTAAAAAGATGCCTTCTAGAAGATTGTCTGACGTGCACAGTCAAGGTTGCCCTAACCCTGATTTGGATAAGGACGAGGTTGATTATGTGCACGTGTGATATGCGCCCATCCTGAGGATGCGCGAAGTCTTCTTTTTATTCTCACGCGCAGATATTTCATGCGCAGGTGTGATATGCACGAGCGTGTGATATGCGCCGCGCGCTGGTGCGCCACGCGCATATGTGACGCGCGAGCATATGTGATGTGCAAGAGCATGCGATATGCGTCGCGCGCATATGTGATGCGCGAGCATATGATGCCTGAGCATGTTTTGTATGCGCCATGCGCCTGGGTTTTGGCTTTGTGCCTTCATAATGTCTTTATCTTGTGGGTTGACCCGCCTTGCTTGGTGTTGAGGCGGGTACATACCTCTTCAAGCCCCCCCAGTCTAATGTGTGTCTTATCTCGCGCGAGCGCGGTAAGATAGATATTAGACTCACTGAATTGTCCTTTTGTAGGGGGTTTTGTCGTTTTCTTGGTTGTTTCCATCGTCGCGAGAAGTTCTATCCATTTGGTTGAAAACGAAAGGTCCAAACACGTGGTTGGTTGGTGATGACGTGCGCCGTAAACGTGTCAGACGTTTCGTGTGCTCGAGGTGCTACAGTTGCCTTTCACGTCCCCTCACAGCTGTCTTGAACACGTGTCGCACTCGCATTGGTTTGTACCTGCGAGTGAGGGCGCGTGTCTGTTCCGTGGCAGGTCGGTTACATCTTTTTGTCCCCTCACACAGCTGTTAGGGACACGTGTCGCGCCTTCGTTGGGTTGCCCCTGCGAGTGGGGGCGCGTGGAATCCGATCAGCTGCCACTTTTCTCTCTCCTGGTCCTATAAAAGCAGGCCCTTAGGAAATTTTTATCTTCATCTTCATTGTTTCTAAAATTCAAATTTGTGCTTTCAAATTCTGATTTGAGTGTTTACATCGATTGGAATCCTCGATTATCGGCTATTACAGTTGTATGTCTGATAGTTCATACTCGTCTAGCCCTTCAATCACCTCCGTTGCCTCTCGAAGACGCCGTGTGAAATCTGTGGTGATGTCGACATTGAAGCAAAAAGGAAAGGGGAAGAAGGTTGTTGAAACCACATCGGAGGAAGTAGGGAGGACCAAGGCCACCAAAAGGTGGAATGAAATCCCCTGCAAATTGAAGCAGGCCGATCTCGACAACCTCATCGCCTCTCAGGGCTTTCCCACCCTGTTTGGCTGCATGTTGCCTAGGTCCGGGCAAACGGCGGCGGACCCGCCTGCCGGCTATATATCCCTATATAGCCACTTTTTCACCCACTGCAACCTTCGTCTCCCGATGACAAGGTTTGTGGGTGCACTGTTGAAGTTCTATGGGATTCACATATCCCAAGTCCATCCGTTTGGACTCGTGCGCGTGACTCACTTTGAGTTCATGTGCAAATCCCAGCGCGAGGAACCCACTCCTCGGCGCTTTCAATATTTTTATAAGGCCAAGATCCAAGACAATTGGATCTCTTTTATTCCTCGCAGTCAGAAGGTGAAGTGCTCCACTGTTTCATTCAAGAGCCTTCATGACTGGTCAGAGAGGTTTTTTTACATTAAGGCCGGTGTGATCCCCATCCGTATGACTATGCGCTCTATCACTTCTGCGCCTGCGGATGAGGGTGTCCTCAAGAACCCAACTGGCGCATGGGTTAAGAAACTGACCGCCGAACCATCCCCCGCGAAGAAAATTTGCGAGGAGGCGCTGGTTGGGGTCGGCATGAGCAGGCTCTGGGCCGACAGCGCGCTTGAGCCCGTTATCCAAGTCGACGGGTTGTGTAAGTTTTTTTTTTTTTTTTTTTTTTTTTTTTTTTTTTTTTTTATTGCGCTAACATCCTTCTTTTGCTGATATCATTTAACTTGTCTTTGCGCAGTCACCAAGGATTACATCCTTGCCGCTTATGATGAACATGTGGAGGGCGGCTCCGTCGAACTTGGCGTTGGGGAGGTTGGTTTCCCGGATCGCTTCGATGACATGTTCATCCCAGTGGATCTGGATTTTGACTTTGACGGTGACGCGCCTGGTAAGCCTTCGCACTCTTGCTCATTCCTTTAGAAGACCCAAGCTTATTAACAGTTCTGTCGCTTGTTTTTGTAGATGCGCTTGAAAACTACGAGCTAGAGCTCGGAAGAGGAGGAGGAGGAGGAAGAGGAGGCGCCTCTACTAAAGCGCAAAGCTAAGGGGAAATCTGGCGCAGGGGCCAGTAAGAAACAGAAGAAAGAGGACACCCCTGTCGCTCATCCCCATGCTCAAACGAAGAGACCTAAGGAAACCACAAAGGTTTCTTTAAGTTCTCTGCCTGTGAGAGTGGGCAGACCTCCTGTCCACTTGAGGTATGGTGGCGTCGCCTCCTCCTTTCGCGCGGCTGACGAGAGAAGCAGTGCCGCGCCTGCAACAGGTATACTTTATTTATCTTCATCTGGCTGAATTGTTATTAAACCTTTGCTCCTTTAAATGTTTGCAGAGGCAGCGACGGTAACAGATCAGCCGCCGGCGCCCCAAGGTGCCACGGCTGCGCCGGGGACTCCATCGAAGTCCCCTGTTCTACCCTCTGAGAAGGGTAGAATGGATTTTATGGCGATGTTCGATGCGCGAACAGAATTGCGCCAAGGTAAGTTTTTGCACATATGTCTTATGAATTTTTCTCTTTGAAGTCAGTCATAAACAATTTTTCCTTGTTTATTTGTTCATAGGAGTTGTAGCTGGCGCAACAGTTGCTGGTGATACTCCTGGCGCCGCTTCTGGCGCCGCTGGTTCTGGTCCTGCTCCTGCTAGTGCTGAGTCTCCCCTTATTGGGATTACCAAGGAGCAGGAGACGGTGTTGCGCGCCGAACTGGCGGCGTCGAGACCTCCTTCGCCTCCTCCTGCACGTAGCCCTCCCCGCGAGGCTGGTTTGGAGCCTTCCAGGTCGCAGCAGAAGAGGCCTGTTGAAGGAGACGAGGAGGACGAGGGGGTTCAAGGTGAAGACTCCTTAGGAGATCGCGCCAGCCCTGCGATGCCGCAAGTGTTCGCAGCGCAGACCTCTGGTGGGGCTGGCGCTGACTTTCCTGCTTCATCCCCGCAGGTATGTATTGATTTGTTGGTCCGCTGCGCGTATCTCCCTATAAGTATGTTTTATGACTTAGAACTTTTCTTACATTTTTGCAGGAAGGTGACCACGTTTACCGCCCGAGATGGAATATTAATGAAGAAAGTTCCTTTCAATCCATGGGCGTATGCGAGGACTTCTGGGCTCATGCCGTGCCTCCTACTGAAAGGAGGTATCAAGAGGAGCGCACTCGCGCGGACTTGCTGAACGACCATGTTTTCGCTGGGTCGGCTTTTTTCGCTGCTTCCCAAGAGCTTCGTCGTGATTATATTAAAGTACGCGACGCTCTTGTGGAAGCCCAGCGAGAGGCTAAGGTGGCCGCCTGGAACCTGTCTGATGCTCGCGCGCGAGCTGAGAAACTCCAGGCGGAGCTCAGTGAAAACCGAGCAAGTGCCAACACCGCATACATCAAGCGCGGGCATGAGCTCCAGGCTGCGCGGGAGAAGCAGCAGTTGGCGGAGGCCGAAGTTGCCAAGTACGCGCGCAGAGTGCGTGTCTTGGAACAGCAGGCCGAGGCGCGTGACCAAGCTATCATCAAGAGTATTACTGAGAAATCATCGTTGGAGAGCGAGGTTGCGCGCCTGAAAAGGGATTTGGCGGCCGCGCAGGCCGATAGAGATGAGGCCTTGGCCACGGCGGCGTCCAGCCAGGAAGCACTTGGTGCTGCGCAGGCGGAGAAAGAAAAAATTTTGGCGGCAGCAGCGTCTGGCAAGGAGGAACTAAAAAAGGCTAAGGAAACTATTGAGTTATTAAACTCTCAGGTTCCTGCCCTCGAGACGTCTGTTGCTGGCCTCGCGCAGGATCGCCAATGGCTGGTGTCACAGGGCATGGCTCGCTGCGCTTTGGCGATGAAATATTCCGCCGAGTTTCAAGCCCTTGTGATGGACTGCAATGCCGCCGCGCGTTTGGTGGGCCGAGCTGAAGGGTTTACGGATGGGTATGAGTATGGCATGTTGAGGAAGAACCCATCCGAGTACCCTTACAAGTTCGATGCGGCCTGCGCGGACATGGCCGCGGTGGGGGAAAAGTATATGAATACTCCCATCCCCATCCTTATGCAGGTACCTTGATCTTAATGAGTTTTACTTTACTAACTTTTCTAAGTGTTTTGTACTCATTACTTTTCTAATGATTTGCAGATACCCACGGATGGCGCCAATGAAGAAACGTGGATCTACTCACTGGTAGCAGATCTACTTTCCTCGGGTGTGATTAAACTATTTCACCGATGGTTCTTCTGGATCCGAGTTTTTCCACCTACAAAATGAACAGCGCCGTTACTTACCCCTCAGAAAGGGACAGAGGGGTCCTCTTTGGGGTAACCCTCCGGCGTGAGAATCAGTATCTTTTGGAGAAGATAATAATGTTTGTAGGTAAGTCAATCTCAAGAGTATTGCTGAATCGCTGAATACCCTTGATGATGTGACTGTGTGTTTTTCTGTAACTGACTGTGAGTGAATATAATTCAATATGATTGAATGTGATATCACTGCTTGTAACTGTCAATGATTGAGTGTGAATGAATGTGTCATCAAAGTGGAGTTGATGCTGTATTTATAGTGCTAGGGTTTCCACTGGTTGGGCTCAGCCTCGTTGGCCTCCTCCAACCGCACTGCGCCATGTGTCCTCTGGGACACCTGGCGCTTTCTCGTTGGTTGTAATCATGTGGTAGCACATGTGTCATGCTGAGTTGTCGACCTTTCATTTGGCAGCTGTCAACATCAGCATATTCTTACTCCTTAAAAAGATGCCTTCTAGAAGATTGTCTGACGTGCACAATCAAGGTTGCCCTAACCCTGATTTGGATAAGGACGAGGTTGATTATGTGCACGTGTGATATGCGCCCATCCTGAGGATGCGCGAAGTCTTCTTTTTATTCTCACGCGCAGATATTTCATGCGCAGGTGTGATATGCACGAGCGTGTGATATGCGCCGCGCGCTGGTGCGCCACGCGCATATGTGACGCGCGAGCATATGTGATGTGCAAGAGCATGCGATATGCGTCGCGCGCATATGTGATGCGCGAGCATATGATGCCTGAGCATGTTTTGTATGCGCCATGCGCCTGGGTTTTGGCTTTGTGCCTTCATAATGTCTTTATCTTGTGGGTTGACCCGCCTTGCTTGGTGTTGAGGCGGGTACATACCTCTTCAGTTTGGTTAAGTTGACCTCTGTTGACGATTTTGTATTTTTGATGAAAACATGGAAAAAATGTTGACCTTAAAGTCAAAATAGGCATGATGATGATTGATGAGTGTATTCCAAAGGATAAACCTTCACTCAAAAACCCGTCTGGTTTCATGATGGGTCTCACCCACTACTCATAAATGGACTTCAGACCAAGCCCAAAAGGGTAACCCTTAATCCATGTTCAAAAGTTTGGACACATTTTTGTTTATTGAATATTAAAAATTGTTTTTACATTATAGTTATAAAGTTATCTAGCGGTACCTCGGTAACTTTGTTCGGTGAAGGTCACCGGTTCGGTCTTGTTAGTGAAAAATTGGGTTACATAAGTGGTTTACCAAAATGGGCCTTTGCGTACTGAATTTCTCTTAGAATTGGTGACGTGACGGGTTATTAGCGCTATTTGTGATCGCATACATGAGTGGGCTTTTACCAATGAGTGTACCGGGTGGCTGAGTTTTGTTGGCAAAAAGTAAAAATTAACTCTTTAATACACGCAAAATGAGCGTTTAATCCATGAGGAACATGTGTTTGCTTTATTAATATATTTTAACTGAAATAAAAAATACTACCCTGAATTTGATTGTAAATTTAAGGATTATTGGATTTGAATAATCTCATCTTTAATGAGTTGGCCGATAATAATCGCACCTCAGTTATTTCCCTTTGGCAGTCCCACCTTTTTAAGGTTTTTTGTTTTATGACCCCCCATTAAAAATAATTAACGGGTTAAGTTTTTGCTGATGTGGTTAGTGACGTGACATTTTCATTATCCTACATGGCTTTTACCTTCCCCTCTCTGATTACTTACGTGGAATCCTCCCTATTTAACCCCCAAAATTTTGTATTGAGCCCTAATTATCGATTGAATCCTCACCCACGACAAACATCGGTCGTGAAAGATTCTCAGCCCTTGGATTTGATTCTATGGGAGATATTGTTGCCTGCTGTAGGGGTATGGTACTAAACCCGGTTTTACAACCCTAAATTTATTATGTTTGACTTATTTTATTATATGGACTAATACAATGTTATTGGGCTGAGGGGGTTTTGTGGAGGTAACCCTAACTGGGCTAGGCCCATTAGGGTACCATGATGGTGGCCATGAGGCTCCCTATATAAGGAGGTCTCCACCGCCTTATTAGGGGTTGGTTATTCTCAATAAGAGCCACCACCATATTTTTGTGACTGTGAATAAGAGATCCTGGAGATTTCTTAGCGGTCACCTTCACACCCCCAAAAAGTCATTGCAGATCCCAACCAACCGGAGAAGAAGATCAAGACGTGGTTCGTTCATCTCGAAATCCGTGGAAACATCGTCGTGGATCAGGTCAGATTCATCTCGTGTTTCGACACCTGCAAATGGACCGAGGAAGATGAACAGTTATTTCATGAAGTTGTGTGCTCGAATCCGGTATCTTTAGGGAAAAACTTATGGCAAAAACTTGCAGAAACGTTTCCTTCACGAACGAATCAAGAAATCGTTAGCTATTACTTCAACGTGTTCGTGCTGCAAAGACGGGCCGAACAGAACACATTTGATCTGATGAACGCTGACAGTGATGACGATGAGTTGCAGGTAAGTGACCCGTCTGAAGAAGATGATGATTCATGTCTGAATGAGATTCAAGAATACGTGTTTAGTGTTAAAAATCTAGTTTTTGATTATAATGATGATATGAGGTTTATGTTTGAGGATTCCAAGGTTTGTGATGTCGGGTATTTTTCATTTCCAAGAAGTAAAGCTGAGTTATTGCCCACTGGTAGCATGATCGAAGAAGTATTTGGAGTTGAATCTTGGAACATTGATGTTGCTGATAATAATAATAATAATAATGATAAAGGGTAGGATTCCACGTAAGTAATTAGGGGAGTGAAGAAACACTAAGTGACCCCGGGCAGATTATAGGTAATCTGGGGGCTAAGTAATGTTTCCCACGAAGGTTAGGTCCAGCAGAGTAAGTTGTACTTCAGGGAACCTGCAAAACAGACACCGTAAGCTCGTCACTGGGAAGGGGGGGGGGGGTTCCTCCTTGTGACCACCCTCCGGCGTGAGAATCAGTCTATATTGCTCTTTGAATATAAAAGTATATGAATACTATTAGAGCAGTTATCAAGTAAGTTATACGAGATAGTAGATGATGAAATGATAATACCATTTGCTGTCTTTTATAGCCGAAGGTGGGTTTCCAAGGGGTTTAGCCGGCCCAACACGCTACCAACTGTAACCTATGCACGTGCCCTACCTGTGAGTGGTGGATAGGTAGCGGCTGACACAGAGCAGGCGTGCCGTGCACTCTTCGTCTTCTACCAACTGCAGGCTAGGCACGTGGTCTGGCAGGAGTTGGTGGGCAGGCGGCGGCTATTGGTCACAGTGCTGTGGCGTGCTGTCTGCCACGCTGCTGTCAGTGAGCTGTCGCATTCTTGGTCAGATCTTTTGTCTTTACCTCGTCAGGTATCACGCAAAAGATCCTCCATCATACGGACTGGCCCATTTTGGCGGGAGTTTTCCCCCTCCCGCCTTTGCTCATTCTTTCAGGTGACACTGAATATTTGTAAGTGTTAAGCCTTATGCGTGTAGCTATGCTGTGCGGGTAGCCTTCCCTGATGGCTTGTATCCGCAACTGCGGGAACAGGCGGGTTACTTTACCATTGGGAGGCTTTTCCCTGCGTATGCAGCTTGCATACTGCGCGTAGGCTTCTCTGAGCATGGTGGGTCCTGCGGGAGTAGATGGTCTTTGCGCAGACATCCCTGTTCAAGGTGAGTCATGCGGGACCAACTGAGCCCTGCTGGGACCTACCTCTTCAGGGAGGTAAAAGCCATGTAGGATAATGAAAATGCCACGTCACTAGCCACATTAGTAAAAACTTAACCCCGTTAATTATTTTTAATGGGGGATCATAAAACAAAAAACCTTGAAAATGTGGGACTGCCAGAGGGAAATAACTGAGGTGAGATTATTATACGAAATTTAGTATATGATAATATGAATCAACAATTTCAATTTGTTCTTAAATCCTGATAAGTGGTTGTTTAAGAACGAATTGATATAACTCAATAAAACAGAAAAACACACATACATAAACCCATTAAAGATGGCATTATTTAAATCCAATAATCCTAAATTTAAAAGATTAAATAGCCGGAATTCGAATCATTAAAATTAACTAAAAAAAGTGACTGCTCTAAGATTTGTAGAAGGTTTTAAATAAGTACAAATTCATCAAGATCTAAAACACTTCAATATAATCATATATACTATGGGACTTTAAAAAATTAGAATACATTTTTATATGTTTTATTTATAGATTCAATTGTTTTAAACGCAAATCAACACAATCCTCGGGTTATAATTATATTGAATTATTGGACCCTCATTTTAGAAATCGGATCTCAAAGGGTGATGGATTGGGGACTATAAGACATAAGTAGACTTACATTAAAATCTCGTTAATGATGAAAGGTGGATGAAGTGTATTATCAAAAAACAAACATGAGGTAATGGCGTAATGCCACGATACGACTTCGGCTTCATCCATATCTATTGTTGAAAACGATTGATAGTTAACGCGACGAAATTACCCACTTTCTTTTTCGTTTATATGTCAAATTCTTTTGAAGCTTTATTTATTCCATCTCAAACTTTATTTGATCTTTACCAATAAATGTACCCCACATCTCTTAGACACAATTTTTTGATTTTGATTTAGGTGTTAACATTAAGACCACTAATTGTTAGCAATTGATATTAGTGCATTAACGTTAGCTAGGGTTTGTAATGGTTGTCACTATACATGTTACAAGCTAAACAGAAGAATTCAATCCAAAAGACTAGTCTGATAGGTGAGGGAACCCATTTGGCTTAAAAACCCCACATCAGTTGTCCATACAATCAATGTGAGACAAGTCTCATACATTGCAATGATTTCAGTTCGTAATAAAACATGTAAAGCATATGATTTATGTGGGTCATTTATCACAATTAGACAAAGAGAGACAAAAAAATCACACTTCAGGTCATGCAAGCACAAACATATAGTTTATAACAACTAAAAACATTCTCATTCAATTTACTATTTTTAAATTTATAATTACACTAAAACACACTACATTTTCTCTCTTCTTTTCAATTAAATAGTACTTTTTATACTTTTATCATTACCATTTCTCTTTCTTTCACTCACAACCACTTTTAAAATATATTAAAACATTATAGACGGTGAACAATAATTTTTCAAATACACAGATCAATCAGTACGATTTTCAAAATATAAAAATTCCTCACTCATAACATTCTAAATCGCTCTCTAATTTATAAAAAAACACTCCCTCACATAATATGAGGGGTTGAATGAGAATGCTCTAACGACTATATTGTTACTTTCAAACATTTTTAAGACAATTTCATTGTGACATGGATGGTCTAGTACGCTGATCAACAAATTAACATGCAACTCATAGCACATGTATTAGCTATATAAATAATCAATATATAGTAACCCGGAACGAATAGAAAGTGTAGCTATACCTGCTCGGTCATCATTGCTATATCGACCAGCAATTGTCGCATCCATCTACTTGCCTTGCTATACATCAAAATCGTCAAGAAGAAATATATATTACTAAATATAATCTTAGCACAACCTCATTCAATAATTTTAGTAAGATTTGTGGTTAGTCTGAAATTAAAGCTCCTTGCCAACTAACTTCCTACCCATCAATTTCTAAATTAATACAATTAAATGTAAGCAGCATTATTCAAATTCATTGACTTCATTTTTTAATCGTTTCAAACTTTATTATACTTGTCAAAGATATCAACCGTCTTTTTAACATACATCGCGTAACACACATCGCATAGGAGTCAAAACGAGTAGGTTGACAACAAGTTGGCAGGTTCTAATCTTGTTTTAAACATATTACGAAAAATGGCTAAACAGGTCGTGTATGGTTAACGGGGTACTTAACCTTATAAAGATATTACTTAAGTACCTAAATATTAACATTTTCTTTCTTATTAGACTGATTAAGAAGGTCCAATCAATCACCGCATGTGTATCAAACCAGTAAGAAACGAAGTCATTATTTTAGTGTAGCAGCCCTTGTTAAGTGCATTTTTAACCTGGGTGCAAAGGCAATAACCATGGCCACAAACTTCCTTTTCACCATTAAATACATCCCAACTAGCATTGACTGTCATGTTATATATAAACACCTTACATTGCACATCTATAGACACTACAATATCTTACTTTACTCCTGTTGATCATGGCCTTCACCTTCAAGCATACGATCGCTTTTATATACTTACTATTATTTCCCACGTGTAGTGGATCGTTATTAAGCCATGATGAAGAATGTTTAGCTTTGTTTGAATTTCATAAAAGCTTTCTTTATCACGATAATACATCTTTTCATATCGGTTTAGCTCCAAAGTTAGACTCTTGGAGTAAGATCACTAGCAATACATCAGATAATGGTGGTTCTGATTGTTGTTTCTGGGGTGGTGTGTTATGTAGCAATGACGGCCACGTGATCGGGCTTGACTTAAGCCAAAGCTATCTCCATGGACCAATTAACTCAAACAGTACCCTCTTTAACCTTGTTCATCTTCAAATACTCAACCTCTCCATGAACTATTTTGCTAAATCTCAAATCCCGTCTGGGATAGCTCGTCTTAACAAATTAAGAAGCCTCGATCTTTCTAGTTCTAGCTTTAGCGGCCAAATTCCAACAGAAATATCGCACTTGGTGCATTTGTCTTCATTGCATCTGTCATGGAATCGGTTAAAGCTTCAAAGTCCTAGCCTTGAGAATCTAGTGCAAAACTTGACTAGACTCGAAGAGCTCCATCTCTCGGGGACTAACATTAGCTCTTCCGTACCTAGTTTCTTGGCCAACTATTCTTCTTTGCGGTCAGTTTATCTCGAAGATTGTCAGCTTAGGGATGAACTCCCAGTAGCTATATCTCACTTACCGCAATTGAAGTTTCTAAGCGTAGCAAAGAATCCTAGCCTCACTGGTTCTTTGCATGCATTTCATAATAGCACCTTACTTGAGCATCTTGATTTGGGTTCAACAGGTTTCGCTGGGATTATACCAGAATCGATTACAAAACTAAAGCGTTTGGTATACTTATCCCTCCATAAGTGTTTTTTCTCCGGCCCCATTCCAGGTTCACTCTCTAACATGACACAACTAAGTCACTTGGATGTTGGTCTAAATAGGCTTACAGGTTTTGTTCCTTCATTAGAAAGTCTTTCAAAACTAAATGTTTTGGAACTTAGTGATAACCATTTCGAGAACGGAAGACTGCCCCATTGGCTTAGCAAACTGAGTAAGCTCAACGAGTTGCATTTTGATCGTATGAACATATACGATGAAATCCCATCATCTCTTTCAAATCTAACAACACTTAGAATCATCTCAGTCACGGATAATTATATTTTTGGTCGTATCCCATCTTCGTTTATGAACCTTACCCAACTAAGTGTGATAGATTTAGGAAGAAACCAATTGCAAGGACAAATATCAAGCTCCTTTTCCAATTTCAAAAGTGTTCAATATCTTGGTCTAGATCATAACAACTTTAGTGGCAGAGTAAAGCTAGACACATTTGTCGAACTCAACAAACTTGAAACTTTGTATTTAAGCTACAACAAGATATCATTTTTCGCCACAAATAACTACACTGATGGCACCCTGCCACAACTGAAAAATCTTGGACTGTCATCATGCAACCTAAAGGAGTTTCCGTCGTTTTTGCGTTTCCAAAACAAAATGATAGGCTTATTCTTGTACCAAAATCAAATTGAAGGCCTCGTACCCGAGTGGATTTGGAATAATAGCCTAGGAACATTACACCTTATTGGCCCTTCAAATAATTTCATCACCGGCTTTCATGGACTTCCTCAGTTTCTCCCATGGCTTCGTTTGCAATCATTCGAAATCTCGTACAATCAGCTACGAGGACAACTGCCAGTTCCACGACACAACACAATTGTTTATGATGTCTCAAACAATAATCTAAGTGGCAAAATACCGTTATTAATGTGTGAGGTTAAGTCACTACGAGTGTTAGATTTGTCTTCTAACTACCTTACGGGAACCCTACCTCCATGCTTAGGCAACTTAAGCAACACGTTATTTGTTTTGAATTTGAGACGAAATAATTTTCATGGTCCAGTCATGTATACAATCAGCCATGGAAGTCTGCTGAAGAGGATTGATTTGAGCGAAAATCAGTTAATGGGTCGGGTGTTCAAATCATTGGCGAACTGTACCAATTTAGAGTTTCTCAATCTTGGAGATAACTCTCTTGAAGATAATTTTCCTTTTTGGTTGGGAAATCTTCCCAAGTTGAAAGTGCTTATTTTGAGGTCCAATAAACTTTACGGTCGAATTCAAGGTCCCGTAATGAGTAGGTCACAATTCCATAAGTTGCGGATCATAGACCTTTCCAACAACAGTTTTAGTGGTCAATTGCCTGACAAGTTATTCCAAACATGGAACGAAATGAAATCCGTTTATGTTGACAAATCATCTCCTATGGGTTTTGATACCCCCTTCGATCAACTTGTGCCATTTGATTATCCATACTCGATGACGTTAACAAACAAGGGTGTCAAGAGAGAGTACCAAAAAGTTCTAAATATCTTCACATCAATAGACTTCTCTTGTAACAACTTTGAAGGCCATATCCCACAATCACTTCAAGATCTCGGTGGGCTTGAGTCTCTTAACCTTTCAAACAATCATTTTATTGGTCTTGTGTCGCCATCTCTAGGAAACTTAAAGAACCTCGAGTCTTTGGATCTCTCGAGAAATGAGTTATCAGGTACAATTCCTCAAGAATTGTCGCAACTTGGCTTCCTTGAAATTTTTAATGTTTCTTTCAACCATCTTGAAGGGCATATACCTCAAGGAAAGCAATTTAGTACATTTGATAACAGCTCCTACAAGGGTAATCCTAGACTGTGTGGACCGCCATTATCCAAGGATTGCCGAAGTTCAAAGACGTCAACGCTTGCACAAACAAGCAGTTTGTCTGAGTCTCTCCTGCCAAGTGACAAAATTGATTGGATAATCATATTCTTAGGTGTTGGAAGTGGGTTGATAACAGGATTTATTGGTGGAAACCTTTTATATGCTAGGTATAGTGATTAGTTCTCTGACCGACTGAGGTTAAGGAAGGATACTTGGATAATGCCATTAATTAACTGGAGTAGGAATCAAGGTAGTTAAGATCCTAAGTTTACTATGTAACACAACTACACAAGTAGGAATCAGTTAGTCAACATTACATGAAATTTATGTGGTTTTGTATCAGTTATTTACTATTAAATATGTGTAACACATTCACATAATCAAAGTTTTCGATTTTATTGATTGTGTGCAATTTTTATGATAATATATGCTTACACATAGGATACTGAAATTGTTGCTCAGTTATATTAGATGTAAAATATATTGTATATTATTTGTATTAATTAGGTTGATTTAGTATTTTAATTGTAGGAAATTAGTTGTACTTGTAATTTGTATTAATGGCCATTGGCTTTGTAAATGAAATATGATCGGTCCATTTAGGTACTTGTATTTACATATTATTAGTTACTAGGTTAGTAACCCGTGTAATACACGGGTTGGTAAAATAATACTGTATTTTGTTTATTATGAATGAATATAAGGAGGTATTATAAAATCAAATTTTATACATGACAAAAAATGTAATTAAAAAAATAAATAAATTAGTAGTCTTATTTGCAATCATATAATGTTACACAACGAAAATACGAACAAAGGAAAAGTAAATGTAAATCATTAATTATAATTCACTGATTAGTGATCACATTCGTACTGTTTTCATTCGAGTCATTCGGTTAAAAATAAACTGTTGCACAGAAAGCGCACCTTGATGAACCTGAAATTCCAATTTCAAATATGGCATTGTAACTTCATTTAAGTTTTAGCACCTGTTGTATGTGATAAGTAACTGACCCACAACACAAATGGAACCAAAATTAGCAATGCTTTTATGTTTTCATCATCTTCCCGATAACACTAACGTTATTAATATTAGAGGCTTACAAATAAAGATATGCTCTCTTTATAATTAACAGCATGGCATAATGCTGCCCACAGTTGCTAATTTTACATATTTCCTGCAAAGCAATGCTCTTTTGGATATTCTGTCCATACATATGCACAAAATTAATTTATAACCAAAAAAACCCAACCCGAAGAAGCCTCTAACCCAAACCCGTGTTAAGGCATTGGTTTGGTCATTGGGTTGATTTCTGAACTTTGATGGTTCACCGGAATAACCCGAGAACAATTGCTTTAGAAATCCTGAAACAATATAGGTAAGTTACGTTTATAATTTGCTATTAACCGGCATTATCATGCAGTTATTTAATATATATTTCAGTAGCGGAGCAGCCCATTCAGAATAGACCTACAGTTTTACGATCAATCTTTCAATTGAATTTGATTCCAAGTTCCATGGTTGTTTGATTCAAGATACTATTTTTATACTTAATAATCAAGTAACATTAATTTATATCACTCGATCATAGCTCCATTTCTTATGTTCAGTTATTAAAATAGTTTTTGCTATATTACATAGTAATAGACTATATTTCATATATTCATTTTTTGTTGGTCCGTATTTTACTAATAATGTATTATATGTTGGTCCATATTTTACTAATAGTGTTGGTCCATATGTTCATCTTTTTCCATTAACAAACATAAAAGTGTATGAATTGTGTATATGAATTAAATTCCAAGTTGTATATCTATTTTATGTCAGTTTGAGTCCATACCAGTGTTTGAATTTCATTTTTTAACTTTGTTGAATGTGACCTACTGACTTGAAACCCAACCTGTATTAACCAGACTCATTTCACCTGAAACTCGAACCCACTTATAAAGGGATCGGTATTCCATTATGTCCCAAGGTGAAACCTGAAAAATACCCTAAGAACACCCCTGACGCGCTAAAATCTAAACAAATCATTCCTTAATTAACCACAGTCCTTTATGAATGAATATTTGAAAGGAAATAAGAAATTAACTCACTTCAAATTCAAACGCAAATTTCAACTGCTAGAAATTGGTAGGAACGGACCAAGTTGAGTTGACATGAGGCTCTTTGTCCATAATTTAGTAGCTAAAATAGGGGGGTTCAGTCAAACAGGCTGGTAACGGGCCAGAAAATATAACTTTGTAATCAATTAAGTCGAAATTTCCACCTGTAATAACTGACTTCATAGTTAACGTAATTAGTATAAATTAACCAAGAGAACATGTAGCTGCAAAACCGATGCTAGATGCTTCTTCACCAGCAATGTGCGAAAAGGATAAAGCATTTTGTACAGTAGTGCAGATTGCAACGCAAATTAGTACTTGTTGCTTCAATTGACCACAAATAAAGACATTTACAGCAACACAAACAAACCATAACCAGATAATAGATAAACACATTTAATGAGGTATTTTGTGTTCACAAATGCAGTTGTTCATATATAAGTGCACAAATCAAACCCAAAGATACACATTTGCCAATTTTTTAATGAACAAGGTAAGAATTTAACATTATGATTTAGAAACAATTCAACAAAAGAACTGAAGACTTAACACAACTAAAGACTCACAACCTCAATTCACTAACTAAAGTCGGTTGTAACATACAAAAAAATATATATATATAATTGAACTGGATAACATATCTGTTTGTATTTAGATTCTAAAAACGTCCAAAGCTTTTGTAAAGTTTGATATTAAAACCCGTTAATAAGGGTTCTTATTAGGCATAATTAAAAATACTTACACAGGCCTTATAGGTGCTAAATCGAAAAATTACGATAACGCCTTAGTATCAAGAAACCCTAAGCTAAGTATAGATCACACCTTAACATGAAATCGAAGAATTCAAAATAAAAATTACTAACCTTAAAAAATGAGCAATCAATAATGGGGATGCGGAAGAATCGAAGACTGAATTGAGATTGAAATTGAAATCATAACGAAGAATTAGAAATTGATTTGAGGCTGAAACTGGAAATTGGCGAGTTATATATCCAGATTCAATTCGTTATATGATGTCCCGTTTATTATTGAGAATCCAGCTATTAAGAATCAGGGGCTTGCTATTAGGAATCAAATATGAATCACGTAATTGTGAGAAGGGAGTGCTGGATATAACGAATTAAGTAATATGAATCACCCGTAGATATTAATTAATTAATGAACCCTAAATAAATATGGGCGGGAAAACTAAATTTTTTGGTGATTGAGGAGGGGACACCTGTTCAATTATGGATTCTTTTATTAGAGACGATATTTTAAATGGATAATACTAAGTAATTTTTTATATTTGATAGGTTAGAAAGAAAATGAGCTAAAACGATCTAAATATTGGTAAGACTTTACAGTTTACATCATATTCAATAACCTGTATTAATTTAAGTAAAAAAAGAAAGTCATTAATTTAGTGAAAATAACAAGATACTTTACGTGATGAATATTAATTAGTAGAGCAAATAATTTAATGGATTAAACTAATCTGTGAAGTAGTATGACTTATGAATTACAAAGGACTATGAATTAGTTAATCAATACTTATTGAGTTATTGGTCGAGTAGTATGATCAAATGGATTAGTTCATTCTAATTTATTGGTTATGCAGCCCACCTAAAAGGCTAAAAGGTCCACTGCAAGGAAAAGGAGTTAAAAGACGTGTTGGGCTCATGTAAGCCTAATCAGAATCATATGCCTTGGGTAAACAATGTTTTTTCAGGAACCAAAACCGGGTATGAACCGGTTTCGGGTTTGGTCAATAAAATCTAGGAACCGGGTCAGTAGGACTTTGTTATCTCAGTCCAAAAATTTAACATTTGCTATTTTCGTCCAAAGGTTCATTTTCGTTGCATTTGTCGTCCTTCACATTAACATATTTGGACTGAAATAGCTGTTACTAACAAACCATAGGGACGGAAATTGCAACGAAAATGAAACTCTTGAGTTGAAACAACAAACTTTAAACTTTTCGGCTAAATAGCAAATTTTAACAAACCACATGAACGAAAATAATAGTTCTCTTTTTTTTTAATAACTTTTTTACAATGTTTCAATATATATTTATTAAACCTGACTTACATATGAAATAAAGCAATTTTTAGTATCGTAGACTATACAAGTGTTACGCTGTACAAGGTAGGTACCGTGGCAAATCAATTTTATTAATAAACTACAACCATTTTTCCATTGCATCTACCTTTCAACAGAATTTCATTGCAATTGCACCCCTTTGCTATTTGTTGCTTTATAAATTAAACCCAATTTGGTCTCATATAGTAGCTATTTCTATACCAAAGTACAAAAAAGATTGCTTCCCTAAGGCTTCATAATGTATATAGTAGACCATACTATTAATCTGGTCGGGCTCAACGGATTATTATTGGCAATAAAGAAACTATTCAGCGTCATCTTTTCGACACTCTTCTTCAATTGAGATGTCATAATGAAAATTTCCAGGTTAGTTCTTTATTGAATTATTGCATATATATTTATTTAAATATTTATTATAATTTATATAACATGAGTATGCAGCTCTTTAGTATAAATATAAATACTTTAACGTACAAATTCACAACACACTTTATTTTATGAAGTTATTTAATACTAATACCTAAAGACAACAAATATTTGTTGAAGTTAATCAAGTTATTAAGTTATTATTTTGATAAAAGATAATAGGAAAGAATTTACAAACTATTTAATAAGTTGTTGGCGACAAAACGTCCGAGTTCACACGGGGTGGACTTTTTGACTTGGGATCTACGCGTCTAGTATATATTTATATGAAGACTTGAAACGAAGTGAGGGATTGGACGACGGACAGGACAACTAGCTAATTTGGGGACGGAGGGACAGAGAGAACTCTTCAACGAAAATCAATCTTGAAATTAAATAATAATAATCTCGTTCAGCAGGAAATTTTCATTTTTCATTTCATTAAATAAAAGATAGAATCGTTCAGTAGGCTAATCTTCAAAGTTTATCGATTGAGACAGCGGCAGGCCCAAAGAGCTCTACAGTAGTGCCTTGCGAGATCGTAGCTCTTTCACCTAAGATGGGAAGTCAATAAAATAAAATAAATTATTATTATCGTATAATATTGTACGATACTGAGATATATAATATTAATAATATATATTAATAATGAATTTGATAGGATCAAAATTTCATTACTCTTTAGTAAGCTATAAAGTCAATAGTACTTTAATTCTTTTTAAAGTTAAAACAAATAACTGATTTCCCATAAGTTGAATTTGTCGTATCGAAGATTCGAAGTAGTTTGCTAGATTTACAAAACAGGAAGTTTGGGGTACAATTTCATGTAATTTGAAACTCACATGTTTATTACTTTATTATATGGCGGCATTTCAAAAAAATAATACATTTAAATAGAATAAAAGTTAGATAATCAGTAAAGCTACACTATCAAGTATCAACAATCGCAACCAATAAACATTACTAGTCAATTACTTACGTATAGTCGGACCATAAAATTTTGGTCACAAAAGAATTTGAAACATTTATTTTGGTTTATTGCTTACTATTGGAAATGTTGAAGTCGGAAATTATTTATATGGATTACAAGCAACTTTTTTCATACAAGGTTTAGGAATCAACATCGATTATTAACAAACTATTATTCCAATAATCAAATTTGACACAGTAACAATTTCATAATTAAATTCAACACTAAAATTGTATCAAAAAAGGTTTTGTGTATCATATAGATAGACAGTCATAACTTTTAATATATTCATGAAACAACTTATCGGTCTAAGTAAAAAGTCTATATGTCACTATTGCAAACAAGTTATATAAGATTTAAATCCGGATATACTTTTGGTGTTTTATCGTCCTATAAAGTTGTTGTATGCCATTGTAACATTTCTTTTTCTTCTTCTTCTTTTTTTTTAACTTGAATAATTTAAAGAGAAAAGTATATACTTATGAGAGGAAATAAGGTGTAGTCCAAAAGGTTTTAAGGGATTAATGAGATTTTTATGATTTTCTTCTTTTATTTTGAACTTTTTTTAAGAGTTTTTTTGTGTGTTCAAAAATCTTTTTCACACTTCTTATTTTTGTCTCCCTTTGTATTTTAACTTTACTCGTTTTAAGTGTTACTTTATGTGTTTCAATTTTTTTGGTTTTTTTCCCTGGGATTTTATTTTAATTTATATATGATTTTTTTCTATCTGACTAAAAAGGAAACATGATTTAATTACAGCGATTTTTTTTAAAATACATATTTTAATCAATTTCAAAACTATGTTTTCATCATGTGTTATATTTTTAATTTAGAACAATTCGTTAAAAGTATATGAAATTAAATAAGTACTACTATAAAAAGAAATGGTACGTTTGCAAACACACAGAATTTCAACCAACTTGAATTAGTATTATTAGATTTTCTCCCATCAAAACATATGATCGGGTCACAACAAAACAAAAGATGAAATCGGTATAAACTTAAAAATACTATTTACATGAAACTGAAACCAAATTTCGGTCCTCTGTTTCGTTATTCTGCAACTCTGTTTTCAGCTTATGAAATGTGAATACTAATACACGGGATAATGGTATGGCACGACAT
Organism: Bidens hawaiensis; assembly: GCF_021521415.1. NCBI lineage: Eukaryota > Viridiplantae > Streptophyta > Magnoliopsida > Asterales > Asteraceae > Bidens > Bidens hawaiensis. The sequence goes on from NW_027496663.1 coordinate 46,980, forward strand.
AGTTATTATAGTAGTAGTGCTGATAAGGATCCACTTGAACTACCGGCTCCGTGGGCTTCGATTCCTTCGTTTCGGGCTTCTTTGCATTGGCCGGACCAACGCTAATTAGCTCCGTGTATCCAACCTTCTTTCTTAGTAAGGTTGTGAGTTCCACCAAGTCAATACCCGAACCCTTCACCTCTATCTGCTCTTTATCTGATCCCACAAAACCCGCTGATTCGACTCCTGTTGGACAAATTTATAAAATTATCATTTAGTTTATTTGTTAATATTCAAAATTGAAAACCATTAGGTAAATACTTAGAACGTAATCTTACCGGAGATACTGACGGCGATCTTAAGAGCTTTACGGGTTTTCTTGTCGCTGTTCATGCTCACCTTCACCACAATCTTTTGCTGCAAAAACATTTTAATTACATAAATTTCAGTAAACTGATTCAATAATAATGGATTTGGATTATTAAAAAGATGTGTACGTTTTCCATTGCTATAAGTTGTATGATGATGATCTGAAGATTTTTGTGTTTATGTGAGGTTTTCTCTATTTAGAAAAGAAAGAGAAGCTTGAAAGGAGATGAGTGAGAATGTTTGAGAGGTATTTATAGAAAGAAGTTGGGGGGGATGGGTGTTGTACTGTTGTGTTGCTTGTGAAGTTGTGAAGAAACGACCAAGTCAAGTAGTCCGAAGGAAGCTTCATATATTATTGCCTAATAAATATAAGGGACCCTAAATATAAAACACAATATTTGTTTTTCACGTATGTTTAAGAAAAATATATGTTATATTAAACGCTCTATGATATTTAAATACTACTTTACGAATTTTCCAAATGAGCTTTTGGCTAAATTTAGTATATCGAGATATACACATCTTTTGATTCGTGGGAAACCTTCACCGAAGACCAACGCCTGTGAATACTCGCTCGAAGGCACGACAATGCGGTGTGATAAAACGCGTTCAGTTGAATGATCTATAGAAAGAGAAGCTTAAAAGGATTAATGTAAGAAGAAGATGAATGAAGAGTGAGAATGTTTGAGAGGTATTTATAGAAAGAATTTAGTGAAGTTGTGAAGAAGGAGAGGACAACGACGAGGTCAAGTAGTACGAATACGAAGGAAGCTTCACATACTATTGCGTAATAAATATAAGGGGCCCTAAATATAAACAATATTTGTTTTTACGTATGTATAAGAAAAATGTATTGTTATATTAAACTATACTTAAAACTCCCATATAGTAAAAGAATGAATCAATCAAGGATGTGATTATGCTTGATATATCCATCAAGAAAGTAGAATTTGTGTATTGTGATGCAAGACTGGTTTACTATAAAGTTTGACCTCAAAAGAACCATCATACAACTATACAAGCTAGGGATGAGCTTGGGACAATACTTATATCGGTATTACAAATCAATAAAAACATTTACCAATACTTGTACCAAATTTTTTAGTATGGTACGTGTATTTCGGTACGATACATGTTTTTGTACCAATTTGATTCTTTATTTTCAAATCTTCAACAATCTTGAAACCAGTACCAATGCGAGTAACAAACAACCTGAATTAGTCCGGATGTCGGTACTTGCACAGGTACGTGACGGGTACCAAATTAGTACGTGTACCAAATTGGTCGCCGATTTAATGATAATACAGTGTTGAGAAACCCTAATTCGAACGCCGACTTTAGGTGATTTGTTTGTTGGTTCGAGTCTTGGATGTTATATTCTTTAATATTAAAGAAACGTTTGGTACTTGTTCAATAATAACATGGTTAGATAATTTATTTGATATATTAAATACATTTATATAATTTATTTGATATATTCCTAACATGTACAATATACCAAATGTACTCGTATATACCCGATTGTACTTGTACTAATGTTCAACAAAAATAAGTACTAACACCCGAACGAATAGGCTAAATCAGTACATATACTGATACGAGTATTTAGGACAAAATGTTAATCCCTAATACAAGCCAATGGCATATAAAGCAAACACATTCAAGTAATAGATAATACATGGATCGAGAAGGTTGCCCCTTTTGGGTTTGACATGGAGCAGATGAATAACTCGGAACATAATAATTAATATTTGATACGAATAATAACTCAAACCAGTTTGATAAATAAGAATGCTTTAGAGTTTAGATAATGAAATCAATTTAAATAATGAAAACCACTTTATAATTCCATGAATGGAGTTCAACAAATAGATAAATAAGAATATTATTTAAACTTGTTAAACCCGAAACCGACCCGAATTTACCCGTCCTATTTAACCTGAAATCCAAACAACTTGATTTTATTTGGGTCGGTACTTGGGTCAATTTTCTTTTTGCTCAAACCCATACCCAAAACCCAAATAAATATCCCGAAGAACACCCCTATTGGGATCTTTGGGATCTCCAATTCGATCATGTGGACAACCGGGTTTTACCATCGGCGTACCTTCCGGCGGGTGGCCGGTTTTCCCGGAACTAGAGAAAACTTAGAGGCGCTTAAAGTCTCTGAACGGCTAGGTTGGGCCAGTTGGCGGTGACTTTTTACCATTGAGTCACCCCACAAGACATTTTATTTTTGTTGGTAGTTAAAAAAGAGAGTTCATAAATATCATCATAGAGATTTAAATTAGGGATAATTCCCAAAAGACCCAAATGAAGAGAGATTAAAAAAAAATCCAAAAAGTCACCAGATTCCCAAAATAGCCCAACGAATTTGTACTGAGGCGACGCTTTGGTAATATAACCGACGGGATTCAAAAACCAATTAAAATTTGACACTTGGCATGAGTCTGACAAAATCGGCCATACTTTTGAAAATCTTGGGGTTTTCGTCCAAATCTGATATTTAAATCATTTTATAAAAAACAGTCTCCAGCCGGTTTTATTATGTTTCTTATCTGGTCCGTTCAAATTGTGATTATACCTAACTTCTTCTACGTCTTCAACTTCATCTTCATCTTCATCTTCATCTTCATCTTCATATTCACATTCACATTCACATTCACATTCACATTCACATTCACATTCATCTTCATCTTCATCTTCTTAATGACCATAAACCACCACCTACACTAGTATATATTGTTGGTTTTTCATTTTCATAAAGGGTAGTGAAATCTTTGGTTTGATTCTTGAAATCATGGCTGCAATGCTTCTGCTGCTTGTACTATGTGCTTTCACGATGGTGAATGAGGCTTCATTGGCTGAACCTGACAAGATTTTGAAGCTGCCTGGTCAAACACAAGTGGGATTTCAACAATATTATGGTTATGTGACCGTAGATGCCAAGAAAAAAAGAGCATTTTTTTACTATTTTGTGGAAGCTGAAGTTGATCCAGTTTCAAAGCCATTGGTTCTTTGGTTGAATGGAGGTATATTCATCTTCATCATCTTTTAAAAAAAAATTAATACTTCTAAAAAAACTATTAAAGATGAGGATGAAGAAGATGAAGTTAGGATTAATAATAATTTGAACGGAACAGATAAGAAACATAAAAAAACCGTCTGGAGAGACTGCTTTTACAAATTGATTTAAGCTAGAAATATAGACGAAAACCCCAAGATTTTTAAAAATGTCGTCGGAAATGTCAGAAACTTTCCAAGTGCCAAGTTTAATTGTTGTAAAATCTCGTCGGTTATAATACCAAAGTGTCTGCTCAGTACAAATTTGATGGGTTATTTTGAAAATCTGGTTTCTTTTTAGATCATTTTTCTCTCTCTCTCCTCTTTTGGATCATTTTGAGAATTTTCTTTTTAAATTAATATGCATTTTTCTTATACAGTAAAAATAAATATCGTGCCATATTTATCGTGCCATAATATGTGAAGCTTCCTTCGTATTCGTACTACTTGACTTCGTCGTTGTCCTCGCCTTCTTCACAGCTTCACTAAGCAACACCCACCCCTAAATTCTTTCTATAAATACCTCTCAAACATACTCACTCTTCGTTCATCTTTTTCTTCCATTAATCCTTTTAAGCTTCTCTTTCTAGCTGCTTTCTATAGACACAAAACACATCAACACAACATCTTCGATCAGACCATCATACAACTTGTAGCAATGGAGAAGGTACACATCTTTTTACTAATTCAAATCCGCTAATCTTATTATTCTTCTTATTAGTGTTATTATTATTATTATTATTATTGAACCAGTTAACCTCAACTTATATATATGGAATGTTTTTCCAGCAAAAGATTGTGGTGAAGGTGAGCATGAACAGCGACAAGAAAACCCGTAAAGCTCTTAAGATCGCCGTTGAAGGGGTATGCACCCGCCTTAACATCGAGCGGGGCGGGTCAACCAACAAGATATAGACAAGAGGCTTGAAATCAGGATGTCATGAAGACACAAAGCCAAAACCTATGCGCAAGCGCATGAAACATCTGCGCGTGGCGCATATCACATACGCGCAAGCGCATGAAACATCTGTGAGAATAAAGAGAAGACCCTGCGCATCCCCGGGATAGGCGCATAAAGGCCGCGCGTAAGCGACACACAACAAATGAGACAATAGTCTAATCCAAATCAGGATAAGGACAACCATGTATGTACTCATCGGGCAACCTTCCAGAAGGTATCTTTTAAGGAATAAAGAATGTGCTGATGTTGATAGCTGCCAATGAAGGGTGGACAACTCAGTAAAGCCCATGTGCCACCACGTGATGGCACATGGGTCAGGTGAAATACCTTGGTCAGAGAATAATCAATGAAAAAGCACCAGGTGTCCTAAGTACACGTGGCGCGAAGCAATAGGAGGAGGCCAAAAAGGCCCTAATTGGGTCTGAGCCCAATCATTGGAAACCCTAATACTATAAATACCACACCACCTCAACAGTGCAAAAGGAGGCAAGAAAATATATTCTAAGTCCTTTACTCATTTTTACATCCTGATTATCTTCTCCAACAATACCTGATTCTCACACCGGAGAGTTACCCCAAAGAGGACCCCTCTGTCCCTTTCTGAGGGGTAAGCTCACGGTGCTGTTCGTTTTGTAGGTGGAAGAACTCGTATCTCGGAAAACCATCGGTGATATAGCACACTCGTACCCGAGGAACGTTGATCGTATACAAGTAAGTCGATACACGCTTCTTCATTGGCGCCATCACCTGTTACAACGGCAACAAAACTACTATTTCATCAATTTTCTCTTCACCATGGTTTCCGGTGTTCGAAACAATGATCAAGTTCTGGAGGATAATGAGCTTGAGGATGTTAATGAGGGACATCAGGTTCTGAGGGCGCCGCGTGACACTGCGCGCACCACCAGTAACCATCCCTTCAACACAACACCTCATAGTCAAACTGAAACTCCCCCAAATGATCTCACGTTCCAAAATCTGACTGGTGCAAAACAAAAAGGACCAATGGGCCCGGAAGTTGAAACCAATGACCCTAAAGAATGGCTCATAAACGAACAATGGCGTTTAATGGACAAATACAATGAGTTGGTAAACCACAAAAAGTTAGCCGATTTAACACAAAGGCTCGCATTTGATAAACAAACCATTCAGGGAACAACAAAAAAGACGCGCGCGCTGGAAGACGGTCATTCTGTTCACACCAAACAAGCTGATATTAGTGATGAGGAAGAGGTGCACAGCATGAAGAAGACGCGAGATACTCATGCAGGAGGTTCACAGCTTCGCGCACACATGCACATAGCACCTGGAGCCAAAGCTGATATGGATTTATACACACCATACAACCCACAAGCGAAAGAGCAAGTGGACGTAACCACACCATATAGGCCAGCCATCTTGGTAAAAAATTCAAAATTCGCTGAGCGCATCGCGAAGGCTCCCATTCAACACAAAACCAAGATGCCAAGTGGTTTAGGCAAGTACGATGGTACAACAGATCCAGATGATTTTTTACAAGGTTTTTATAACACTGGAAACTTAGAAAGCTGGACGATGCCAACATGGTGTCACATGTTTGCTCGCTGCCTCACGGGCGCAGCGCGTGTCTGGTTCGAAAGCTTGCCGACAGGACAAATCGATGGGTTCGAAGAGCTATTGGAAAAGTTCCAGGCTCACTTGGTACAGCAGCGCAGACACACGCGCGACTCCGATGACATCATGCACTGCGTACGCAGGAATGATGAAACCATTGAAGACTACATAACTCGTTTCAATCAGGAATCTCTTGCAATTGGAGGCATCACTGAACAACTCTTGCGCGTGGCCTTTATACAAGGTGCGCGCAGTGATCAACTCCGCAGAGCTCTCGTGAGCAGAGAAGGCATGCCAACCACTTGGGCTAAGCTTATGGAAGCATCGCGAGTCTTCGCGCGAAATGAAAAACAAATTGCCCAAGACAGAGCAAGAGATAAAGGGCATCAAACAGAAGCACCACGCAACAATGAAAAGAGGCGCAAACAAAACTCCGTATGGTCCAGGTTGCAACAAACCAATTATTCTCCTACAGAAAAGCAAGCGCAACAAAGTTCACCCCAACCCCAAAAAGACATTCTTAATCACGGAGAAGGTGACAAGAAGGAAGGCGGCAGAGAGCCTAACAGACCTCTACCATGAATATGGACTCCCATCACCAAAATGACTTCGCAAGTGTTAAGCACAGAGAATGTTCAGTTTAAAAACCCCAGGCCATTACTCCATAAGGGACCACCGAACAGTGGCAAATATTGTGAGTTTCACAAATCCACAGGGCACAACACTGATGCATGCCATCATTTGAAGGATGCGATCAAAAAAGATGTGAAATCAGGCAAGTTGGCTCACCTGGTAAAAAATCCAAGACCAGAAAACGAACAACCAGACGGAGCCTCAGCCAGTTAAAAATTCAAAAGAATCTGTGTAGCTGAAGGAAGAAGACAAGGGCAAAGATCGAGGAAGAGAAGCGCGCAAATCCAAGGGGATTGGCGCGAGCAATAAGTAATCTTTCCAAGAATCAGAGGAGGCCCGTCTATCAGCAGCCCTCTAGTCATCACTGCACATATCGCTCATTATGAGGTGTCAAGAGTCCTGGTGGACACCGGTAGTGAGTCAGACATCATGTATGAGCAATGTTTCAGGAAGTTGGATCCAGCAGACCAAGCAAGGCTTGAAGTTGTGAGTGCACCAATCTCGGGTGTCTCAAACGAAATTATTCACCCCCTAGGTCAGATACAATTCGAACTAACTATGGGGGATGAGAAGCACAAGCGAGCTGAAATTGTCAACTTCCTGGTCTTGCCCACCACTTCATGCCATAGTATGATCTTGGGCAGAGGACCGATTGCCCAATTCAACGCCATACCGTCACCAGCGCATGGCGCGTTGGGGTTCCCAACACCAACAGGAGTAACATTTGTGTACCGAGATCACTTATGCGCAGTAATAAGTATACCTCGAGAGGGGAGAATGAAGCTTCCAGTGGCAAACAACGCGCCAGAGGAATGGATTCTCAACCCAAAATTCCCAGAACAAACAATCACAATCGGAGCTACGATATCAGATAACACAAGAGTGAGAATGAAAAGATTTCTCACAACGTATATGTCAGTCTTCGCGTGGCAACATTCTGATATGACTGGGGTTCCGCGAGACCTGGCGCAGCACTCTCTCAACACATTCAAGTCCGTGGAGCCAATTGCTCAAAAGAAAAGAGTCATGGGAGACGAGAAGACAAAGGCCATGAATAAGCAAGTAGAAGATCTACTGCGCGCGAATATTATTCGCCTAATACGATATCAAACATGGGTAGCCAATCCTGTGATGGTAAAGAAGAGCAATGGGTCATAGAGAATGTGCATTGATTTCAAGGACCTCAACAAGGCGTGTCCAAAAGATTGTTACCCCCTCCCAAACATTGACATGAAGGTGGACTCTGTGGTGCCATTTAAGCTCAAATGTTTCCTGGATGCCTATAAGGACTATCACCAAATTCAAATGGCACCACAGGATGAAGACAAGACTGCTTTCAGAACTGACAAGGGTGTTTTCTGTTACACAAAAATGCCCTTTGGTTTGAAGAATGCAGGAGCCACTTACCAAAGACTCATGGATGCAATTTTCAACGAGCAGATTGGAAAAAACTTAGAAGTCTACGTGGATGATTTGGTGATTAAAAGCAGGGAGGAAAAACAAATGCTCAAAGACATCGAAGAAACCCTTCGGCGCCTAAAGGAAGTAAACATGAAGCTCAACCCGAGCAAATGCACATTCGGTGTTGAAGAAGGGAAATTTCTCGGCGTAATGGTCACCAAGGATGGTTTCAAGGTGAACCCTGAGAAGGTGGAGGCTATCCTCGGCATGCCCTCACCATCCACCATGAAGGAAGTTCAAAAGTTGAATGGTAGATTGGTATCAATTAACAGGTTCCTAGCAAACCATGCAAGCAAATCTACCCCATTCATTAACACACTGAGAAATTGCTTAAAGAAAAGCCAATTCAAGTGGACGCCTGAGGCCGAGCAAACTTTCAGTGAGATAAAAGAATGTCTGATAAATCTTCCTGCGCTCACAGCTCCACTACCTGGTGAAACTTTAACGTTGTACCTGTCAGCAGGAGAGCGCGCCATTGGCGCAGTATTATTGGTGGATCGCAAGGGAATCCAAACACCAATTTATTATGTAAGTCGGGTGCTGAAAGATCCTGAGACGCGCTACACCATCATGGAAAAGTTAGTTTTATCACTAACGCATGCGTCGCGCAAGCTTCACAGATATTTCAATGGTCATTCTATTGAAGTCCTGACTGATTACAACATCCAGCAAGTCTTGCGACGTCCCGCGCTCTCAGGAAGGCTGACAAAATGGGCGCTGGAATTAGGGGAGCACACGATCACCTATAAGCCTCGTCCAGCAATCAAGGGACAAGTCTTAGCTGATTTCATCGCAGAAATCCCTGAAGGAAAAGTCGAAGAGGCTCAGCGCGAAGTAGACCCTCCGCAAGCCAATAATGAAGAAAACGTTTGGAGATTATTCACTGATGGAGCTTCAAACAACGAAGGGTCTGGCGCAGGCCTCAAACTGGTGGATCCAGAAAATCATGAGTATACTTACGCAATCAGGTTGGATTTCAAGAGCACCAACAATGAAGCTGAGTATGAAGCCTTGCTGGCTGGTTTGCGCATCGCGCACAAGTTCGGAGTTAAAAAGCTAGAGGCTCATGTAGATTCATACCTGGTAGCAGCACAAGTCAATGGCCTTTATGATGCCAAGGATAACACCATGCCTATGTATCTAGAGCAGGCGAAGAAACTCACCGAACAATTTAACTTTTTCAGAATCATACACATTCCGCGCAGTGAAAATAAGTCTGCCGACGCGCTAAGAAAGATGGCATCAACCAGCTTCGATCATTTTGGAAAAGATGTCAGGGTGGAAGTAATGAGCAACCCGTCGGTGGGAGCGAAGTCTGTTCTTGTAATTCATACAACACCTTCATCATGGATAACTCCAATAATGGAATTCTTGAAGGAGGGAAAGTTACCAGACGATCGCGCACAGGCGAGGAAGATAAGACACAAGTCGCAGAACTACGAAATGCTCGATGGTACGTTATATCGACGCTCTTATCTTGGACCACTCATGAAATGCCTAGACGCTGAGGAAGCAAGCTATGTGATCAGAGAGATACACGAAGGAATCTGTGGAATACATGCTGGCCCGCGCATGGTGATCGCCAAGGCAATGAACGCAGGTTACTATTGTCCAGGCATGTACTTGGACGCGTTAAAAGAGATCCAAAAATGCAAAGCGTGTCAGAGCTATGCACCAAATACCATGCAGCCAAAGAACAACTTGATTCCGGTGACCTCTGCATGGCCTTTCCACAAGTGGGCAATCGATATTGTGGGTCCCCTACCACAAGCGCCAGGCGAGTAAAGTTTTTGGTAGTGGCAGTAGACTATTTCACAAAATGGGTTGAAGCCAAGCCACTGGCAAAAATTACAGCCGAGGCAATGAAGCAATTTATTTGGAGCCACATCGTATGCCGTTTTGGCCTGCCCATGGAAATCGTGAGCGACAATGGCAAACAATTCACTGACAGGAAGATATCCAGTTGGTTCAAGGAATTGCACATCAATCAGGTCTTCACTTCAGTATACCACCCTCAAGGGAATGGTCAAGTGGAACGCGCGAACCAAAGCTTGCTGAATGGGCTGAAGAAAAGGTTGGAGGGAGAGTCCCATGCATGGGTCGAGGAGTTACCTAATGTCCTGTGGGCGCACAGGACATTAAGCAAAACCAGCAATGGCGAGTCGCCGTTCAGCCTAACCTATGGAACGGAGGCTATGATTCCAGCAGAGATTGGATGCCCATCCTATAGAGTGCTCATGATGAGTAAGACGGATAACGAGCAAGAAAGGAGGTTGGATCTCAATTTGCTTGAGGGACGCAGAAAGGCGGCTATCATCAGTGAAGCCAAATACAAGAAAAAGCTAGAAAAATACTACAATCAGCGCGTGAAAGAATGCCACTTCAAGAAGAATGATTTTGTCCTTCGGAACAATGAAGCTAGTCGCGCAATACCCCCGGGAAAGATGTCTCCCAACTGGGAGGGACCTTATCAAGTCTCGGAAGAATTGGGAAAAGGCGCATACGCTTTAAAAGATTTAAATGGAAAGAAGATCCCGCGCACATGGAACGCAGCACAACTTAGAAAATGTTTCATGTAAAAGTTGTCAAGTTTGTAATCAAGGCTTTTTAAGCCATTATGAATAATGATACGCTCTATATGCGTTCTATTACCTTTTGCATACATGTTTCACACTTCCCTTTATTAATTTTGAGCAATATGACAACATTGTATTGACATCAAACTAAAAATAAAACGAAGTAAAACATACATGCGAGAGCTTCAAGCTCAGACGCGTTAACGAGTTTTAACTCTAAAACGTCAGGGCCTTAGCCCAATAATATGAGCCTTAGCTCAAATTACTCATAGCATCCATCCTACGTATTGCGCAGCTGGACCATAAAAATACCTAAGCACAACTAAGGCAAAGCACATGCCAAAGCATAGTTGTTAAGGTCTCAGGTCAGGGCCGCGCATGGGATTATAATGGATATAAGCAGAGTAACACATACTGACACGTAAAGGCTAAAAAACTCATTCATAATTCCCTATAATAAATACACGATAACGTCGCGCAAAAGAGGAATAATGAAATGCCAAGGCACGTGTCAGCATATTCAGAATATCGCAAAAAAAAAAAAAAAACTTGAAATATGACAACTGTTAAGGATTAAGTAAAAATAATTTCCTTACAACCTTGTTCAAGTTTCAATGTGTAAGCATACCTTATATTCAACAAGCACACACATGCAATATAAAGAGATGAATTGGGAATGCGCAAGATGCGAAGAAGGGAAAAACAAACTTTCATTCCGAAACATAGAAGTTTACAAATTTACAAATGATGAGGTAAAAACTACAAACACAAAAAAAAAAAAAAAAAAAAAAACAAGAAGGGCTTTTCAAGTCAATATGTTAATATCAGCCTCTTCATTTTCCTCATCATTATTTCCTCCCTCAGTATCTGGCGCAGCCCGCTCCTCGTCATCTCCAAACTTACCATAATCAAGCTGTTCGTCTTGAATATAGTCGTCTTCTGTCATGATAGCGTCAGGAGTAGGTCCTTTGGCCACGCCAGAGCCGCTGGCAGAGGTAGCGTTGCCCGCGCCATCATCATTGCCACCAATCCCTTCACATTCATCAAGTAATTTCTTTAAAGCGCCAAGATCGGGCTGGTCAGCAAGCGCGGCTATCTGCAAGTCACAAGGAACAGTATAAGTACAAAAGATTATGAAAATAAGTCAAGTAAACTCATTAAGAAAAAAATACATGCTCAAGGATGGGAATTGGAGTATTCAAGTACTTCTCCCCCACCTCAGCTATGTCAGCGCAGACAGCGTCAAGCTGATAAGGGTAGTCGGATGGATTCTTCTTTAGCATGCCATATTCATAACCATCCTTAAACCCCTCAGCCCGACCCACCAAGCGCGACGCCTCATTACAGTCCGTCACAAGGGTCTGGAACTTGTCTGAATATTTCATGGCATAAGCGCAACGAGTCACACCCTGTGAAATCAGCCAATGACGATCATGCGCAAGAGAAGAGACAGACGTCTCAAAAGCAGGAATCTGAGAGTTTAACAACTCAACAGTTTCTTTGGCTTGCTTCAGCTCTTCCTTTTCGGACGCCGCCGCCGCCAAGGCCCCTTTCTTCTCTGCTTGCGCAGCAACAAGCTCTTCTTTCAGGCGCGCAACCTCACTTTCCAACAAAGATTTTTCAGTATTAACCTGCGCAATAGTTCGGTCACGCGCCTCCACTGCCAACTCCAGGTCACGCGCTTGACGCGCGTGCTTTGCCGCATCTGCCTCTGCCACTTGCAGTTTCTCTCGCGCAGCTTGCAGCTCAAGCCCGCGCTTCACAAAAGCAGCGTTGGAACTTGCCCGGTTCTCGCTAAGTTCTGCTTGTAGTTTCTCAGCTTTCTCTCGGGCATCAGAAAGATTCCAAGCAGAAACCTTAGCCTCTTGCTTGGCCTCCACAAGGGCATCACGTACCTTTATATAATCATTGCGAAGCTCTTGGGAGACAGCAAAAAACGCAGACCCAGCAAAAAGGTGGTCATTAAGCAAATCCACGCGAGCGCGGTCCTCTTGAAACCTCCTTTCAGCTGGAGGAACAGAGTGAGCCCAAAAGTCTTCACATACGCCCAAGGATTGGAATGAGCTCTCTTCAGTGATACTCCAGCTCAGGCGTTATATGTGATCGGCTCTCTAGAAACACAAAGCAACACAAAGAAACGTTTTAGTTATCTAAACACTAATTTGGAAGTCTGCACAGCGGAGCAAAATAAACTTATACCTGAGGAGAACCGGCAGAAAGATTAGCGCCAGCTGATGAGCTCCTACCTGCCCCATGAGAAAAAGGCTGCGCCACGAAATCTCGTGGCGCTATAGGGCTTACGGAGCCACCATCAGAATTTTCAAAATTAACCTCCTCGTCATCCTCTATAACAGGTCTCTTCTCCTGCGACTTGGAAGAATCAAAAATAGTCTCGCGAGGAGGGCTGCGCGCAGGAGGAGGTGAGGGAGGTCTTGACGCTGTTAGAGCAGCGCGAAAAATAGTCTCCTGCTCCTTAGTGATCCCAATGAGGGGAGATTCAGTACTTGTTGGAGCAGGAGCAGAACTAACGGCGCCAGCGCTAGCAGTGCCACCAGCAGCTTGTGTGCCAGCTATAATTCCTATGAAAAAACCAACAAGGAGAAATGATTAATGACTTGAACTAAAGGAAAAAATCAGACAATCAAAGCGCAATAAATACTTTGGCGCACCGCAGTCCGCGAATTAAGCAACGCCATAAAGTCCATTTTCCCCCTTTTTGAGGGCAAAACAGAGGACTTCAAAACAATTTTCGGCATAGCCTTGGCACCTTGATGCGCCTGAGGTTGAGCCACCAACGTTGCCGGCTCTACAAACATTTGAGTGAACAAAGCTTCATTAATAACTCTATCGGAATCACGCTCATAAAACCACAAAATATAAACAAAGTATACCTGTTGGAGAAGATGAAACAGCAGGCGCAGCACCGCTTCCCTTGTCTGCCGCGCGCAGAGATGAGGTGGCAGCACCATACCTCGTGTGGACTGGAGGATTGCCCACACCTTGAGGCAAAGAAGACGAGGAAAACTTGGAAGTAAAACCCTTGGTTTTCTCAAGTCCCTTCACTTGAGTAGGAGGAAGATTCTGGGCAACAGAGGCATCATCTTTTTTCTGTTTTTTACTGGCCCCTGCGCCAGTTTTGCCTTTAGCCTTGCGCTTGAGTTTTTGCGCTTCAGCTTCTTCCTCCTCCCCTTCCTCTTCCACAGGCTCCAACCCATAATTAGCGAGCACATCTACAATACGCGCAACAGAAATGTTAAAACCAAATTTGGTATTCTAAGGGCCTAAACACAAATACAAGGGCTTACCAGGCGCATCGCTGTCAAAGCAAAATTCTAAGTCGACAGGGATGAACATATCATCGAAGCGATTAGGGAAAGCAACTTCCCCAGCGTTCAGGGCGACAGAGCCACCTTCTGTATGCTCGTCATAGGCGGCGTGGATGTATTCCCTGCTTTCTACATAAAACAAGACAAGTGATATCAGCAAAACGAATTATACTCGCGCAAAATTAATGCAATGAACAAACAACCCACCTGAGCCATCAACATGGATGACAGGCTCAGTCTCGCTGCCAGTCCACCTCTTGCTCATACCAACCCCCACCAACGCTTCCTCGCAAATATTCTTGGCGGGGGATGGTTCAGCAGTTAATTTTTTAACCCACGCGTCAGATGGATTCTTAAGAACGTCATCATCCGCGGGCGCGGAAGTAATCGCGCGCATGGTCATACGAATGGGAATAACACCAGCCTTGATATAAAAGAATTTTTCAGCCCAGTCATGAAGGCTTTTGAAGGTAGCAGTGCAGCACTTAACCTTCTGACTGCGCGGTGTTAATGAGAACCAAGAATCTTGGATTTTCGGCTTATAAAAAAATTGAAAGCGCCGAGGGGTGGGCTCCTCGCGCTGAGCTTTGCACATGAACTCAAAATGAGTCATGCGCACTAATCCACAAGGATGGACTTGAGATATATGAATCCCGTAAAATTACAGCGGAAGACGAAGATTACAGCGGGTGAAAAAGTGAGAATATAAAGAGATATAGCCGGCGGGAGGATCCGCCGCCGTCTGCCAGGCTGCCGGGAGCAGACAACCATACTCAAGGAGAAAACCCTGAGAAGCAATGAGACTATCAAGCTCAGGCTGTTTCAACTTGCAGGGGATCTCGTCCCATCTTTTCGCCGTTTTATTCTTTCCCCCCTCCTCCGACGAAGCCTCGGCAACCCGAATACCCTTGCCGGTTTTCTTCAAAGTAGACATAACCACTGATTTTACACGGCCTTTACTAGGGGAAATTGTGTTGTCTGGGTTATCAGACATACAATTGCGAATCGAATAATATGGTTACTTTAAGCACGGAATTCAGGGACGAAGACGAAAGCTCTTAATCGGAATGTAAATGATAGGCAAAAGCTCTGAAAATGACAGTGGAGATGAAGAAAAAACCGTTCAAAAGGTTTGGTTTTATAGGCCCAGGGGAGAGAAAGAGAAACAAGTAATAATCAGATCTACGCTCACGCGCCCCCACTCGCAGGCGTAGGCCAACATAAGCGCGACACGTGTTCCTGACACTGCATGAGGAGACGTGAAAGGCCACTGTAGCACCTCGAGCACACGAAAGGTCTGACACATAACGTCTCTATCTCTGATGCATGTCAACACCAACCAACCACGTGCATTGACGGTTCGTTTTAACCAAAGGGATGGAATTTCGCGCAACGCGCGTACAAGAAAAGAAAAAGAAAAAACAAGCCCTATTGAAAAAGCAAACTATTAAGTCTAGTATCTATCTTACCTCGCTCGCGCGAAACAAGACACACATTAGACTGGGGGGGCTTGAAGGGGTATGCACCCGCCTTAACATCGAGCGGGGCGGGTCAACCCACAAGATATAGACAAGAGGCTTGAAATCAGGATGTCATGAAGACACAAAGCCAAAACCTATGCGCAAGCGCATGAAACATCTGCGCGTGGCGCATATCACATACGCGCAAGCGCATGAAACATCTGTGAGAATAAAGAGAAGACCTTGCGCATCCCCGGGATAGGCGCATAAAGGCCGCGCGTAAGCGACACACAACAAATGAGACAATAGTCTAATCCAAATCAGGATAAGGACAACCATGTATGTACTCATCGGGCAACCTTCCAGAAGGTATCTTTTAAGGAATAAAGAATGTGCTGATGTTGATAGCTGCCAATGAAGGGTGGACAACTCAGCAAAGCCCATGTGCCACCACGTGATGGCACATGGGTCAGGTGAAATACCTTGGTCAGAGAATAATCAATGAAAAAGCACCAGGTGTCCTAAGTACACGTGGCGCGAAGCAATAGGAGGAGGCCAAAAATGCCCTAATTGGGTCTGAGCCCAATCATTGGAAACCCTAATACTATAAATACCACACCACCTCAACAGTGCAAAAGGAGGCAAGAAAATATATTCTAAGTCCTTTACTCATTTTTACATCCTGATTATCTTCTCCAACAATACCTGATTCTCACACCGGAGGGTTACCCCAAAGAGGACCCCTCTGTCCCTTTCTGAGGGGTAAGCTCACGGTGCTGTTCGTTTTGTATGTGGAAGAACTCGTATCTCGGAAAACCATCGGTGATATAGCACACTCGTACCCGAGGAACGTTGATCGTATACAAGTAAGTCGATACACGCTTCTTCAGCCGTCAGTATCTCCGGTAAGATTATGTTCTCAGCAATTACGTAATGGTTTTCAATTTTGAATATTAACAAAAACACTAAATGATAATTTTATAAATTTTCTAACAGGAGTCGAATCAGCTGGTTTTGTGGGATCAGATAAAGAGCAGATAGAAGTGAAGGGTGCGGGTATTGACTCGGTGGAACTCACAACCTTATTAAGAAAGAAGGTTGGATACACGGAGCTAATCAGCATTGGTCCGGCTGATGCAAAGAAGCCCGAAACGAAGGAATCGAAGCCCGCGGAGCCGGTAGTTCAAGTGGATCCTTATCAGTACTTCTACTATAATAACTATGTCGTCCCATACTATTATCCTGTGTATTAGTATTCACATCTCATAAGCTGAAAACAGTGTTGCATAAACGAAACAGAGGACCGAAATTTGGTTTCAGTTTCATGTGAATAATGTTAAGTTGATGTAAATTATTTTTATCTCGCTGTTGTGTGACAATTGACAAAATCCTATGCTTTTTAAGGGAGAAAATCTAATAAAAGTAATTCAAATTTGTTAATGGGCGTGGTACTCATATGTTTGCACATTGCAACGTGCCGTTTCTTTTGAATTACATGCTCGAGGTTATGGTTAAAGTTGAATATTCAGCATGGGTTAAGTTATTTCAATTACATGCTCGAGGATACAAGGTGTTAACACTCACTTACGGTACAAATCGTTTTTTGATACAATCGTCTAAACGTGAAAAAAAATACTGATAGTAATTATGCTTTTATATTGGTTAAAAAAAATAATGTTTATAGAAAGAAATTCAAAACAATAAAGAAACTGTGTGTGGTTTTTGTTGCTAGTAAAAAATATGAATTAAGTTGTTACTATTTGTTAAAACATAAATTTTTAATTGCTTATGTAGTGACAAATTATCGCTTCTAAATATTTTGACAAAACAAGTATAAAATAGTCGCTAGCAATTAATGCATACCTTACGTTTTCCTAGAACTTTCCCATAATAGCGACTTGTAAGCGCGTTATGTGGGTTAGCTCTCAATAAAATCCAATGTTTTAAAAACCGGTATTAAACTTGTACTGGATTTGGCTAAAAAACGGTATAACCGGTTGAACCGGGTTATACCGGGAGGATCAACCGGTTGAATAGTTAACCTTATAATATCCTATAGATGTAAATTCAATCCAAACATTATCCAAAACTAAATGATTCCTATAACAAAAAGTAATCCAAAAGTTAATCCAAGTTCAAAAGATAATGCAAAATCACTCGATTTTAAAAAAATAGTCATAAAGTTTACACGTTTGAATGCTAATTGTTGAGTTAAAAGTAATTTTAAAAAAATATGAGCTGCAAATATCAAAAATCTCTCAGGGTTAAAACGGGTTTGCCGGTAAAAACCGGTATTTTAGACAAAAACCGTTGGTACAATGTTATAGCAAACCGGTTAAAAATACCGGACTCAAAATACGGCCCACTGTGTGAAATACGGTTTAACCAGTTCAACCGGCCGGTTTGAATCGGTTTTTAAAACACTGATAAAATCAATCTTGTTTTGTTATCTATTTATTTCGAAGACGATTATATACCAACTTATAAATTTAAGTGAAAAATAAGTAGGATGACAGAGAAACGTAAACCCAACATGAAAACATAAAGCATTTAGGACGGTGATGTCGAGTATCCAGATATGTGGAAAAGTTAACGCGCTAACTGTGAGAATTAAATAGTGTAATTACACTATGCAATAATATATATATTACACTATATATTTATTTGATTCTCATAGTTAGCACATTAATTTAATTTGTATTTGATCCAAATCCATAAGATATGAAACCACACATGATATTGTTTACAAAAAGGTTCGCAGGTGTTGCATTAGATGATACGCGCTCGATTATCCAAACGACCAAACCCACTTACACGCATTAAATTCGAATATAGTAATATATTACTCTATCCATCCCATTAAAAGTGTCCATATTTCCTTTTTGTTTGTCTCATTACAAATGTCCACAACATTAATAAGCAATATTTATAGACCAAATTTTCAAGGGTACTATTGTCATTTGGTAAGTAAAAAAGATAATCATTCAATCTACCTTGAACTTTGTGTTTTTCAAACTATGACACTTATAATGGAACGGATAGGGTATTTTTTTTAATTTTGAAAAAGATAATATACTAAAGTCGTTTGAAGTTATTAAAACTATTGGATATTTCAAATCCGATTTCAAGAAGAGTTTAAGATTGAATTTATAGTAATTGCCACAATAAACTTTAAGGCAAAGGGTATACAACCCTCACCGGTGTGAGGGGTCTTGCGTGAAAGCAGAGGTGGCGAAGGGGTCACACGCAGGACACCCCTTGAACACCACCTCCCTCCATTTTTGGTCATGCATGATTTAAGCCCACTAACCATCCTAAACTCCTCTCAACAGAGAGGAGCTAATAAAAAAATTGTTTTTGTTTTTTTTCTTTTTTGTTTCTGTTTCAATTATTTTATTATTCAATAATGGAAATGTGGAGAATGATAGAAAATTGTGTATTTTCTTAGATAAAGGATGACGTTGAATGATGAGAATAAAACTGACATGGGACAAGCGTGACGAGTGAAAAGAATGGTGTTGAGGGGTGTATATTGTTAAACCTTAGATGGTGGGCGTGACCTGATTTTTTTGGTGGCCGGAGTTGTGGTGGTCTTGTTGCCGGTTAGGGTAGGGTGGGGTTCATGATGAAGACGATGGATGATTCGGGATGGGGTATAGTGGTTAAATTTAATAAAATAATAAATAAACTGAAAGGCGGTTTTACCTCTTATTTAACGATAAAAACCAACAGAGTTAATGACTTGCATGTAATTGACAAGTATTAGGAAACCTCAATGGTCTAGTTGTAGAAAAGAAATTTTTTGAGCAAAAGTAACCAAATTAATTGTAAAGAGTGATTTTTATGATTAAAGTCTAAAGCCTATTAAATGATATACGAGTTATTAAAGGGGAATTATATTTTTATTATTTATGTAATAAGATTACTTGTAAAGTCTAAAGCCTATAAATATATATATGTTATAAGTAAAATAAAAAAAAAATATGATAAAATTGACTTAAACTATGCTAGAGACTCAGAGAAAGGGTCAAATAAAATGGTTAATTGAAAGAAAATCATATTTACACGAGATAGACAATTTTGTTAAATTCTGAGGTGCAACGTGCAAGAGTAAGGAACTTAGATAAGACTAAGGGGTGTGGGGGCTTTAGTGGGGGCTCCAACCAATAATATTATGACGTGTGGCAGAGAGAGAAACTGGATAAGGGGGGTGTTGGAGCCCTGGCCCCTGGTGGAGAGGCTTCAGCAGGGGCTCCAGCGAATTTTTTTTTTATTTTTTATAAATATATTCAAACAACGTATTACTAAAAAAACTCATAAATTATTAAAAAAACACACATTAATAAAAAAACACATTAATATCTAAAATTCAAATTACAAAAAAAAAACATACTAAAAATTAAACAAACAATAATACTTAATAATAACACTAATCTAATACAAGATCATCGGGTCGCCTCGCCCACAAATGTTCAACCAACTCATGTCAAGATTCCCGTGTATCTCACGACTCTTGATATTTGCTATGTTATGAAGTCTTTGTTGATCACTGATTGTGGACGGTTGTGGCGGAATGTCACCTTGGTAGTTTTGGCAGATAGCTTTGCCCTCGTCTTCTAACGTCATGTTGTGTAGGATCAGACACGTGTAGACGACGTCCATTATCCTCTCCCGAGTCCAACAACGTATCGGGTTCGCCAGCACATAATATTGTTTTTTCAGAACTCCAAAAGCTCTTTCATTATCTTTTCTAGCAGACTCTTGCTTTTTCGTAAAATACTTCCGTTTATCGGCGATTGGATCTGTAAAAGCTTGAACTAACAAAGCCCATTCGTTGTAAATACCATCGACCAGATAGTACCCGTACTTGAAGAGTTCTCCATTTGCAACAAAAGATTGAGGTGGTTCAACCCCGTCGATAAGGTCGTTGATCAAATGTGGCTGATTGATAACATTAAGGTCGTTATTTGACCTAGCAACACCAAAAAAAGCATGCCAAAACCAAATATCCTGTGACACCGCCTCCTCAAGTATAAGGGTCGGCCCTTCATGATCACCACGGTGGAACTGACCTCGCCAGGCCGTTGGACACATAGCCCATCCAACATGCGTACAATCGAGGCTACCTAGCATCCCAGGAAAACCATGTTTTTCTGCGTACACCTCATATATGCGTTGGATGTCATACATTGTAGGTTTACGCAGATATCTCCGAGAGTAAATCGATATGACTCCTACGTATATAAATACGATATAAGTATAAATATATCTATAGTTATAGACATTAAAATAATCTATAAACATATAATATATATTAAAAATGTATAAATATTTAATAAAAACTAAAATTAATGTTTTTTACCTTGGCAGAAAAAATGAAGGGATTCACGTGCAACCCTTTTCGACATCTGTAAATACTCATCCAAAGCGTCCGACGAAATGTCGTACGCTAATTGACGGATAGCAGCCGTGCATTTTTGAAGAGAGGTAAAACCGGGGAGACCCCTAGCATCCTCCCTTTGTTGAAAAAAGGGATACCGTGCCTCTAAATCACTTGCTATACGCATGAACAATTGTCTGCTCATTCGGAAACGAGTTCGAAAATCCGACTCCTCGTATACCGGTTGAGGGCTAAAATAATGCCTAATCAAAGTATCGTTAGCACCCGATCGATCACGATCACGAGGTGGTGCTCTAACTCTCGGGACTCGAGGTTGATGGGCTTGATTTTGCAAAATATCCACCACGGTTGCGGTCAAAACTCCCCCTACATGAAGAAGCAAATCATCCTCTTCGGAGGAGTCGGAATCAGACGAGTACCACGACATTTTTTTTGTGTTAATTTTGAGAGGATTTTAGGAGGAAAGGTGTATAATTGTAAAATGGAGTATATTTTATGTAAGGCCCCGTTACCGGTAGCCCTACTTTCATGTTGGATTTACTCATAAACGCAGTTCTAAATATCAGAGTTAATTAAAACATTCGTGAAACATTAAAAACATTCAAACCATTACATTCCATAACCATAATTCTGGTCTTATCGAGCATTCATAGTCATTTAAAAACAAAACATAGTCTTTTAAAATAAAACATCATAGCAAAATCTTCATATGCCAGCTTCGTTCAACTCTGCCATGTGTCCTCCTCAAGCTACTTGCCTCATTCTACTCACCTGCGTGCATACTAAAAGTCAGCTACGCTGAGTGAGTTCTAGTTAATCACATAATCATACAATACCTTCTTACATTTCATACTTAACCTCTTAACTTTCTTTCATACACACATAAGTGCATATACTTTCATTCTTACTTTCATACTTTCTATACATACATAATCATACGTTTTAAAGAGCCTTTCGCCCTATAACCTCACATATATTATAAGGGTCTGGTCCCTAACATCACAGATATTATAAGGGTCTGGTCCCTAACATCACAGATATTATAAGGGTCTGGTCCCTTTGTTTCGTGTAACCGCACCATACCTGTTCATACAAGCTTTCCTTGACAATACGTGTAATCTCCGAAGAGCGTTCACGTACCATCATCATAACATACATACATTATGCATACATCATATATTCATACATACATCATATCTCTCATCATACTTACCAATCATGTCTTAACTACCACCTGACGGTTCATGCAATATCCGAAGATCGTTCACGCACCGTCAAGCAATCATCATACGTAAATCATACAAGGCATACACTTATCACTTAAGATAAATGTATTCACTATCACATCGAGTATGCACACAGCCCCGAAAACATGACAAGGAAGTGGGGCTAGAAACTCGCCTCAAGGCGGTTGCGTTCACCGTTTACGGTTATCCCCTTTTTTAGCTGTGCGCGACTAACTGTATAATAATTATACGTATCAATAACTATCACTAACATATCGTCTTTCTAGTTTAATTATTATTCTCAACGAACGGGGGTCCGGGGGCAGCGCCCCTGGCAGTGGGGTTCTAGGGGCGGCAGAGCCCCTGGCTGGGGTTAAGCTGCCAGGTCAGCTTGGAAAAATTTTATTTTCATTAACTGTCTTAACACATTTTCCATTAGCATTTTGAATCATTTAATAATATGCTACTTAAAAGTTCAAGGGCTTATTTGTAATTAAATCATTCTTTTCTAAGTCCAGGGACCATTCTGTCATTCTGTTAAACTTCTAATTCGTCCCAGCCCTTTAGCGAATGGGGTTCATAACGAATGAACCCATTCGTTACCTTATAACGAATCAGGCCTTATTCGTTTGGTCTGTTTAGCGAATCGTACCCTAGGACGAATTTAACTCTTAACGAATCAGTCCACGTAACGAATTAGTCCATATAACGAATTAGACCTTCTAATTCGTTATTTCTTTAATGAACTAATCATAACGAATCAAGGGTAATTCGTTACCCTTTCCCCTTAACGAATCAGAGGCGAATCATAGGCGAACTAGAGCTAGTTCGCTGTGCCTCCTTATGCGAATCAACTAGCGAATCACCCTCAGTTCGTTAAGTCCCCATAGCGAACTAGGGTTAGGTCAGGGAATGTCAGAACATTCCCTGACATTCCTTATTCTCGTACTACTATTCCGGCGCCGCCTTTGCCGGAAAGCCGCCGGAAAACCGCGAACACGTCGGAAAAACTAGTTTTAGCTCGTTTTTTCACTGTTTTTCGTCCCGTTCGATCCGGATCTGAGCTAGGGTGACCCCTAAGCTCATCATAGGTTCGGTTTATACCCGATTCCACCCGGATCTCGTGACTTAAACGGTTTAACGGTGTCGGCTTGTCGTTTCATGATTATATCTAACGGATTTAAGCTCCTACAACAAAATACTATCATACCTTGGGTCGGGATCCGTTTCTTCTTCTATATTTCGGCTAGAGTGAGAGAGAAACTAGAGAGAGAATCATAAGTGTGTGTTTTGGATGGTGTAAGGGATATGTGTAAATGAATTAAATGGAGGATTAAGGGTATATATATTTTTGATCATGGGCTTAAGCCCATGGTCTTTCCTTCATTCCTCCATAACCCAAGTCCATAACCCATATCCATTTACCCAACAGAGGTCCATCTCGTATTCTATTCAACTAAACCGATAACGACCCGCTATAAAATAAACGAACTTTATTTTATTAATATAACCGAAAGTAGGATGTTACAAGTCTTCCCTCCTTAAAGAGGTTTCGTCCCCGAAACCTACTATTACATAAATAGATTCGGATAAAACTTGCGCATCTCATCCTCAGCTTCCCATGTAGCGTCCGATCCCTTGCGATGCTTCCATATCACCTTCACTAAAGGTATAACCTTGTGACGAAGCTGCTTCTCCTTGCGGTCAACTATCTCGATCGGTTGCTCAATGTAGTTCAACTGTTCATCAACTTCAATGTCCATTAATGGCACGTGGGACGTGTCATCAGCTAGACATTTTCTCAGATGAGAAACATGGAAGGTTGAATGAATTCCTTCTAACTCTTCTGGCAAATCCAGCTTATAAGCCACTTCACCTACACGATCTATAATCTTAAACGGTCCAATGTACCTTGGACTCAACATTCCCCTCTTCCTGAAACGAATGATTCCTTTCCAAGGCAAGACCTTAAGCATCACATTGTCACCAATGTTAAACTCAATCGGTCGTCGCCGCTTATCAGCATAAGACTTCTGTCTGTCTTGAGCAGCTTTCATTCTTGCCTTGATCTGATCGAACTTCGAAGAGGTTTCTTGCACAACTTCTAGGCTTCCCATCTCCTTCTGACCAATCTCTCCCCAACACACCGGGGTCCTACACCGTCTACCGTAAAGCATCTCAAACGGTGGCATACCAATACTTGAATGGTAGCTGTTGTTATAGGAGAACTCTGCTAGATGCTGATGATCATCCCAATACTTGTAAGGGATATGTGTAAATGAATTAAATGGAGGATTAAGGGTATATATATATTTTTGATCATGGGCTTAAGCCCATGGTCTTTCCTTCATTCCTCCATAACCCAAGTCCATAACTCATATCCATTTACCTAACACAAGTCCATCTCGTATTCTATTCAACTAAACCGATAACGACCCGCTATAAAATAAACGAACTTTATTTTATTAATATAACCGAAAGTAGGATGTTACACGTAAGTCTTCATATTCGGAGTCTGGAACCGCTTCGGGATTTCAGCATCACAGATAGGTGGAGCAAATCTGGATACTTTGTGGCTTCCCTCAGGTATCTCGGGGATTGGTCTTATGACTCTGGGAACACTGGATATCATATCCTTGAGCTTCTGCAGCTCCTTGGCCATAGCTTGGTTGATACCTGCATCCTGCACGAAACCACGGTTAGCATCTAAGGGTAAATGATCGTACAAGTTACCTCTTTGCTGAGTGAAGGTTGGCATCTCGGATGAGTAGATGGGGTAAGAGGAGTCTACGATAAGATGTCACACCCTCAAAATCCACTAACGGAGTTTTACCGTCAGAGGGTGTGAACTAACAGGATCGGAATCATTAGTTATAATCAAACCATAAAAACGTTTAAATGAAAATAAGTGCGGAAGCGTAAAACCATAGAAACCGATGTTGCGTCACGCAGGACGACTTAAAAACCCAATGATAACAGTTTAAAATAAGTTTGCATAATTAAAAGTGTTTCAAGCAATGCATGATCCTAAACCACGCACCCGCCTCGGCTACCTGAGAATAACATACTAAAAGTGTCAACACAAGGTTGGTGAGTTCACAAGTTATATAAAAATAAATGTTTAGCGTTTGCGTTCAGCCTTTTGCGTTAAGCGTTAAGCGTTGTGCGTTACAGCGTTTTGCGTTACCGCGTTTTGCGTTACCAGATAGTGTTATGTCAATTATATATCTATAGGTAGCTAGCCTATAAAGCAAGTATTACTAAGTGTTCGACACCGAAGCTGACTGTTTATCAATTTGCCTTGCCACCAGGTCATCCAGACCATGGTATGTGTTTAGCCAAGATTACACCTGCTCGACATCCAGTCGAGTTTAGCGTTGGGTGGGGTTTGTCAAACCCAGTAGTACTACTCAAAAGTGACTCGCTATTATCCAAATATTATTCGGTTCGATGTGAATGAAGGACTTTAGTTAACGCGTTTGCCACTTAGTCTTTACAAGTGATATATAATCTATATTAACAAAATCTTAAATGCGTTTCGGAGTATGTTATCTCCCCCAAGTGAAAAGCGTTTAAAAAGTTTAAAAGGGGAAAGTGTAACTCACTGTTTGCGAAGAAATTCCCAAATTAAATCACCAAGATGCGCGTCACAGAAAAACTCTCTCTAGCGTTCTAAAACAACAAAGAGATTTTTCTAAGTGTCGGAATATTATCGAGTCTCTAGACTCGGCACATAATACCTATGCACATAACATGTTTCGTGTTTCGTTTGTGAATCGTGTGTGACTTTAACAAGTGTATTTGTGATACATTATATGTGCAAGCAATCATATACGTGTCATGTATTCATATAGTACATCACTAGCAATTACTCCCCGTAGGGCATTTTGGTCAAATCATGACAATTAACTAGCCATTATTCACCATAAGGGCAATTTGGTCAAATTATGACAATCAATTAGCAATTATTCCCCGCAAGGGCAATTTGGTCAAAACACGATAATAAATTAGCAAGTATCATGTTTCATGCATTTTCACAAAACTCAGCAGCTAGTTTCACCGAGACAGAAATTCTACTTGAAAGATTGTACTATTCCACCGATCATAGCATCTCAATTAATTTACCAAAAATCATCACAGAAGCATATATGTCTTAGGTTTCCAGAACATATTTTATTATATTTTTATTCCACATAGTTTTCTCACAATCATCAAATCATTACAGCAAACTCATAACAGTCAAATTCATGCGCAACAGAATGTTATTTGCAATTCCCGTTAAACGAAAAATACAATAAATGCAAGACCACTTGGTTTAGGTTCCTAACTCAATGAGTCAACTTCCAGAAGTAGAACCAACCCAATTGGTCTCGTAGTTCATGAGATATAACATTTACAAAACAACCTAACAGCAGGTCTAACAGCTCAGCTTTGCACAACGTTTTTGTAAAATCATAAAAGTTAGCCTTTACTTGTCCAAAAATTACAAATTTATACTCTATAGAAACTAGACTCAACCTAGTTTACTGTAGTACCAATAATCTCAACCAATTTTCACATTTACACTTCGTTACAGTCACTTAAGCATCAATAACACATTCTGTCCAGAAACTGTTTGCATCCAAACTCAACATATTAACAATCTATGAACTATCATGCATTCATATAACACTCTAGACTCCATAAACACCATCCATGCACATCAATTACACATTACATACATGATTAGGGTTTTTGTTTGAACTCAAATCAAAGACACAACAATTAACGTGTAGCAATATTCAATCTAGTTATCAAATCATTAACAAATCAACAACAATCATATTGGTTATATGTACACATGAAATCGGCAGCTAGGGTTTTCAATTAACCCATTAAACATCTAAATCAAGTAATAAGGATGTATAGGATAATCGATTATACCTTCCTAGCACCTAATTCTTCAATCAAACACTTGAATTCTTGGTGTATATGTGTGTATAAGTGGACGGCAGCCAAGGGGAGAGGGGTTTGGGGTTCCGATCGGGATTATTGAAGAAAGAAAATAAGAGTTAGGGTTTATTATAACATAGTATTTATAGAATACTATGTTACACTTTAGCCCCTCCACTTCTAAGTATTTTTTTTCCTAGCTTAACTAACTTGTTTACATCTTGAGTTAACGTTTATAACCATGTCATCACATAACACATAAGTCTAACATATAATTATCACATAATTACTATTTTGACGTTTTTCGTTTATTCATCAATCGTTTGCGTCAACTCATTTGCGTTTCGGTGCAACTCCCGAAAGACTACACATGTAGTAAGTGTTAAGCGTCATTTAAACCCTAGTTTAAATGTAATGAGATGTGCGTTATAGATTCAGTGACCTTAAGTTTGAATTGACGGAGTTGAGTTAACGGAGTTAACCTGGAATTGACGATTGTCACATCATTCCCATGTTAAAGAATTTTCGTCCCGAAAATTTGAGTCAAGTCGTGATGAGTGTCTGAAAAAGTAAGAAAAATTTTCAGTTTGTCATATCATCCCCTAGTAGAAAGAAATTTCGTTCCGAAATTTAATTCATACCTCCGGTGATGTCTGACGGTTTGCTAGGTTTCGCGGTTTTCTGTGTTTGGTTAACCCTTCAAAAAGGTGAGGATACTTCTTCATCATTTGATCCTCGCGTTCCCACGTGAACTCCGGTCCACGTCTCGAGTTCCAACGAACCTTAACGATTGGAATTTTGCTGTGCTTGAGCGTTTTGGTTTCCCAATCCAAAACCTCGACTGGTTCTTCAATGAAACGTAACTGTTCATCAACTTGCAGTTCTTCCAAAGGGACTACTTGGGTTTCATCGGATAAGCATTTCTTCAAATTGGATATGCGGAATACATTGTGTATGCCACTGAGTTCCGTTGGTAGGTCCAGTCGGTACGCCACCGGACCAATGCGCTCAGTTATCCGGTAAGGACCAACATATCGTGGGTTGAGTTTGTTTCGCTTACCAAAGCGAACCACACCTTTCCAAGGTGAGACTTTAAGTAACACTTGGTCATTCACTTGAAATTCGAGAGGCTTTCGGCGCTTGTCGGCGTAACTCTTTTGGCGATCTCGTGCTGCTGCCATGCGATTTCGGATTTGAACAATCTTTTCCGAAGTTTCGAGTACCAGTTCTGGACCAGTGATTTGGCTGTCACCCACCTCTGCCCAGCAGAGTGGTGATCGACACTTCCGTCCGTACAGCGCTTCAAACGGCGCTGCTTTAATACTTGCGTGGTAGCTGTTATTATACGAAAACTCTACCAAAGGTAAGTGAGGTTCCCAACTTTTTCCGAAATCCAATACGCATGCACGCAACATATCCTCCAGGGTCTGAATAGTTCGTTCACTTTGCCCATCCGTCTGAGGATGGTATGCTGTGCTCATATCAAGACGGGTGCCTAGTGCGCTTTGCAGCGACTTCCAAAAGTGCGAAGTGAAACGAGAATCTCGATCAGAAA
Source organism: Bidens hawaiensis (assembly GCF_021521415.1). Taxonomy (NCBI): domain Eukaryota; kingdom Viridiplantae; phylum Streptophyta; class Magnoliopsida; order Asterales; family Asteraceae; genus Bidens; species Bidens hawaiensis. The sequence goes on from NW_027496663.1 coordinate 75,515, forward strand.
TGATTGAGACAGGCACTCCGTGTCTAGACACCACTTCTTTCATGTAGACACGAGTCAGTCTTTCCATTTTGTCCGATTCCTTAATCGCTAAGAAGTGTGCAGACTTAGTCAACTGGTCAACGATCACCCAGATGGTATCACATCCCGTCGGTGTCTTAGGTAAACCCGTGATAAAATCCATTGAGATGTGTTCCCATTTCCACATTGGGAGTTCCGGTTGCTGTAGTAGGCCAGATGGTTTCTGGTATTATATTTTGACTCGGGCGCAAGTCAAGCATTTGCTAACGTAGGTGGCAATGTCGGCTTTCATGTTCGGCCACCAGTAAAGTGCCTTTAAGTCATGGTACATTTTATCTGCGCCAGGGTGGATAGAATATTGGGACTTGTGGGCTTCGTCCATCACCAGAGTTCTCAACTCTCCGAACCGTGGAACCCAAATCCGGTTCTCAAAATATCGGACCCCGTCCGATCTGGTTTCAAGTTGCTTGTTCATGCCCCGCATGAGTTCCGATGGAAGATTATTATCTTTCAAAGCTTCGAGTTGCGCATCGCGAATCTGGTCGGGTAAGTTTGCATGAATCGTGAGTTGCAATGCTCGCACTCGTCTGGGTTTATCTGTTTCTTTTCTGCTGAGGGCGTCGGCCACTACATTGGCCTTGCCAGGGTGGTACTTGATGGCACAATCGTAATCTTTAAGCAGCTCGACCCAACGACGCTGTCGCATGTTCAGCTCCTTCTGATCGTAGATATGTTGGAGACTCTTGTGGTCGGTGTAAATGGTAAACTTGGTACCGTACAAGTAATGCCTCCATATCTTAAGAGCAAACACCACAGCTCCAAGTTCCAAATCATGGGTCGTGTAGTTCTTCTCGTGAACCCGTAGTTGTCGAGAGGCATAAGCTATAACCTTCTCGAGTTGCATCAGCACACAACCGAGACCTTGTATAGATGCGTCACAGTGTACCTCAAAATTTTCCGTTCTCTCGGGGAGGGCTAGAATAGGGGCGCTACAGAGTTTGGTTTTCAACAGTTGAAAAGCGGATTCTTGCGCGTCACCCCAATTGTACTTAGTGCCTTTGTGAGTCAAAGCGGTGAGGGGTTGAGCAATCTTTGAAAATCCCTCGATGAAACGCCGGTAGTAGCCGGCCAGTCCTAGGAATTGCCGCACCTCAGTTGGAGTCTTAGGTGCTTCCCAGTTTTTGATGGCCTCTACCTTACCGGGATCGACATGGATACCATTCTCGTTGATCACATGTTCTAAAAAGTGAACCTCACGAATCCAAAACTCACATTTCGAGAGTTTAGCATACTGTTGTTCCTTCTTCAATAACTCCAGAATTACCCAAAAGTGTTCTTCATGGTCAGCCTTGTTCTTGGAGTAGACGAGAATATCATCAATGAAAACAATCACAAACTTGTCGAGGTACGCCTTGCATACTCGATTCATGAGATATTCTCGTCACCTTGTTCAACTCCCGGTAGTCGATGCACATGCGGAAAGTCCCGTCCTTCTTTCGGACAAACAAGACGGGGGCTCCCCATGGCGATGAGCTAGGTCGGATAAAACCCTTATCCAACAAATCTTGAAACTGAGTGGACAGTTCCTGAAGCTCCGCCGGTGCGAGCCGATACGGGGCTCGTGCTATGGGTGCTGCACCGGGGGTCAACTCGATTTGGAATTCGACTTGTCGTACAGGAGGGAGTCCGGGCAAATCCTCCGGGAAAACTTCCGGAAAATCTCGCACAACTGGTATATCTTCAATTCGCTTCTCCTCCGCGGGTTTCTCAACAATCTGCGCCAAAATTGCCGGATGACCCTTTCGCAGGTACTTCTGCGCCTTCATGAGGGTAATGACGCTGGTGGTCATGCCGCTTCTCTCACCTCGGACCGAAATGATCTCGCCGGAAGGGGTAGTAATGTGAACTATTTTATCGTGACATATAATCTCCGCTCGGTTCTCGGATAACAAGTCCATGCCGACCACGACATCGAAACTACTAAGCGTAAAAGGAATAAGGTCGATATCAAAGACATGACCTGACAGTTTTAACTTACATCCCGTAAGTACATGAGTCGTTACTATAGTCTTACCGTCAGCTAATTCAACAGGAAACTTAGCTTCTAACGGAGTTGGAGTTAAGTCTAAGAGTTGGCTAAAGGCTTTCGACACAAAACTCCTATCAGCTCCAGTGTCAAACAATACAGAAGCAAAACAATCGTTCACAGGGAACTTACCAGTCACCACGTACGGATCATTGCGGGCTTGACCCGACCCAATTACAAAAGCTCTTCCTTTGCCATTGCTTCCACCATTACTGCCATTTCCATTACCTCCATTGTTGTCGTTCTGTTTCAGCTTGGGACAATCTTTCCTGAAATGACCTTCCTGCCCACATTCGAAACATCCCTTCGTCGTCATAGGTGGTTTAGGAGCACCCTTTGCCGCAAGGTCTCCTCTACATTCCTTCGCCTGGTGACCCATCTTTCCGCATCTCTGACACTTGACACGGTCACACGGGCCAACATGATGATAGTTGCACCTATTGCACTTCGGATATTTCCCAGCATATCCGCTCGAACCCTGCCCGCTACCGTTGTTATTGTTGTTGTGACTCTGATTGTTAAAGCTCCGAGTGAATTCGGGCTTACGGTAGTGCTGTTGCTGTGGGAGGTTCGAGGATGAGGATCTGGTGTTGTCAAACTTTCTCTTTCCGCTGCTCGGGTTGCTGTTGCTGTTGTTGTCATTACTCGGGTTGTCACGGGCATTAGCGGTTGAACCCCTAGGTGGTAGCGCACCTTGGGTCACTGCTTGATCCGTCAGTTTGTGAGCTAAACGGATCGCTTGTTGAATCGTGGCTGGTCTGGAAGACGTCACCATGCCCTGAATATGCGGTGCTAACCCATCAATATACATCTCAATCCTCTTACTCGGCGGATCCACCATCCGCGGACACATCACAGCCAACTCGTGAGAACGGGTAGTGTAGGCTTCAATTTCTGAGCCCACCATCTTCGGTGACCAAAATTCTGACTCTAACTTTGAAATCTCTACTCTCGGACAGTACTCCTCTCGCATCATGTTTTTGAACTCCTCCCAGTTCATCGCGTTAGCCAGTTCCAATCCAAGGATCTGTACGTTCGAATTCCACCAAGTGAGGGCAGAATCCTCAAGTGTTCCAGCAGCGAATTTGACCCTACTGGCAGGGGGACAATTACACATCTCAAAGGCCGACTCGGCCTTCTCAGCCCAACGCAGGAAGCCTATAGCTCCCTCAGTGCCCTTAAACGAGCTGGGCTTGCAGTCAACGTAATTCTTGAAGGTACACGTTCCACTTGGACCTCCAGCTTGATTCTGAACGTGTGCGGCTAGAGCGGCCGCCGAGTGGTCATTCAGCAGAGTTTGGAGTTCTGCTGCAGTCAGGTTGATGTTACCACGTCCGTGTCCAGCGTTTCTTCCATCTAGGTGTTATCATCCTTAGATGTCATCATCTGAGGACACCTATGAGTGTGCCTCCTCCTCAGCCGGTTCTTCCTCCGGTTCTTCTTCAGGTTCCTCCTCGGGCTCCTCTTCGGGATCTTCTTCAGGTTCCTCTTCAGGCTCTGCCTCAGGCTCGGCCTCAGGCTCTGCCTCAGGTTCCGCTGCGTTTTGAGCAATTTGCATTTGTAAGACATCGCAACGCTCTAAAGTTATCTCTGTTCGGGTCCTTGCTACCTGGAGTTGCTCTTGCAAGTCTATCATCTCGGCTTGCATCTTCCTCATAATCTTCATCTGTTGATCACTAGCCTCTTGCATTTCCTTCATTGCCGCTGCCATGCGGGCAATCTCCTCCTTAGTCTCGGTTCCGTCTTTTAACAGTCCGGAAACGTTCGCTCTCGTATAGCGCTTGTAACCCACATCACGCTCCAAACAAGAAACGACAGCTGCGAGAACTCGCTCTACAGGTTCGGTTATGGGTGGTAGGTGTTGGGATAAGTAGGGTGGTTCGGGTGAGGTAACGGGGGAACTTGCTCGCGATAGACCATACGTCTAATCATGTTAGGGTACCAATCCCAGCTAACGTCGTTTTCGTATATGCCTCCGGATAGGCGGTACCTCTTCGGTGCGGGAGCTTCGTGTTCCGGGACTACTCGGGGTGGCGATGCGGTAGGTAACTGCGATTCCTTCCCGTGAGCATGCGTCATCGAATCGGATGATGATGAGGGTGGCGGCGTCGACATTCCTACAGGTAAGCCGTGTATGCGCGCGTATGAGTGAAAGAGGTAAAGAGATAAGATTACAAGACTACACTAATCTATGCAGTGCGTATCATTATAACTAATGGGTCGTCGCGGTTATAGTCTAGTATGCATGCAGCTTCTAGTTCGCTATAACCAATGGCTCTGATACCAATCTGTCACACCCTCAAAATCCACTAACGGAGTTTTACCGTCAGAGGGTGTGAACTAACAGGATCGGAATCATTAGTTATAATCAAACCATAAAAACGTTTAAATGAAAATAAGTGCGGAAGCGTAAAACCATAGAAACCGATGTTGCGTCACGCAGGACGACTTAAAAACCCAATGATAACAGTTTAAAATAAGTTTGCATAATTAAAAGTGTTTCAAGCAATGCATGATCCTAAACCGCGCGCCCGCCTCAGCTACCTGAGAATAACATACTAAAAGTGTCAACACAAGGTTGGTGAGTTCACAAGTTATATAAAAATAAATGTTTAGCGTTTGCGTTCAGCGTTTTGCGTTAAGCGTTTTGCGTTAAGCGTTGTGCGTTACAGCGTTTTGCGTTACCAGATAGTGTTATGTCAATTATATATCTATAGGTAGCTAGCCTATAAAGCAAGTATTACTAAGTGTTCGACACCGAAGCTGACTGTTTATCAATTTGCCTTGCCACCAGGTCATCCAGACCATGGTATGTGTTTAGCCAAGATTACACCTGCTCGACATCCAGTCGAGTTTAGCGTTGGGTGGGGTTTGTCAAACCCAGTAGTACTACTCAAAAGTGACTCGCTATTATCCAAATATTAACCAGTTCGATGTGAATGAAGGACTTTAGTTAACGCGTTTGCCACTTAGTCTTTACAAGTGATATATAATCTATATTAACAAAATCTTAAATGCGTTTCGGAGTATGTTATCTCCCCCAAGTGAAAAGCGTTTAAAAAGTTTAAAAGGGGAAAGTGTAACTCACTGTTTGCGAAGAAATTCCCAAATTAAATCACCAAGATGCGCGTCACAGAAAAACTCTCTCTAGCGTTCTAAAACAACAAAGAGATTTTTCTAAGTGTCGGAATATTATCGAGTCTCTAGACTCGGCACATAATACCTATGCACATAACATGTTTCGTGTTTCGTTTGTGAATCGTGTGTGACTTTAACAAGTGTATTTGTGATACATTATATGTGCAAGCAATCATATACGTGTCATGTATTCATATAGTACATCACTAGCAATTACTCCCCGTAGGGCATTTTGGTCAAATCATGACAATTAACTAGCCATTATTCCCCATAAGGGCAATTTGGTCAAATTATGACAATCAATTAGCAATTATTCCCCGCAAGGGCAATTTGGTCAAAACACGATAATAAATTAGCAAGTATCATGTTTCATGCATTTTCACAAAACTCAGCAGCTAGTTTCACCGAGACAGAAATTCTACTTGAAAGATTGTACTATTCCACCGATCATAGCATCTCAATTAATTTACCAAAAATCATCACAGAAGCATATATGTCTTAGGTTTCCAGAACATATTTTATTATATTTTTATTCCACATAGTTTTCTCACAATCATCAAATCATTACAGCAAACTCATAACAGTCAAATTCATGCGCAACAGAATGTTATTTGCAATTCCCGTTAAAGGAAAAATACAATAAATGCAAGACCACTTGGTTTAGGTTCCTAACTCAATGAGTCAACTTCCAGAAGTGGAACCAACCCAATTGGTCTCGTAGTTCATGAGATATAACATTTACAAAACAACCTAACAGCAGGTCTAACAGCTCAGCTTTGCACAACGTTTTTGTAAAATCATAAAAGTTAGCCTTTACTTGTCCAAAAATTACAAATTTATACTCTATAGAAACTAGACTCAACCTAGTTTACTGTAGTACCAATAATCTCAACCAATTTTCACATTTACACTTCGTTACAGTCACTTAAGCATCAATAACACATTCTGTCCAGAAACTGTTTGCATCCAAACTCAACATATTAACAATCTATGAACTATCATGCATTCATATAACACTCTAGACTCCATAAACACCATCCATGCACATCAATTACACATTACATACATGATTAGGGTTTTTGTTTGAACTCAAATCAAAGACACAACAATTAACGTGTAGCAATATTCAATCTAGTTATCAAATCATTAACAAATCAACAACAATCATATTGGTTATATGTACACATGAAATCGGCAGCTAGGGTTTTCAATTAACCCATTAAACATCAAAATCAAGTAATAAGGATGTATAGGATAATCGATTATACCTTCCTAGCACCTAATTCTTCAATCAAACACTTGAATTCTTGGTGTATATGTGTGTATAAGTGGACGGCAGCCAAGGGGAGAGGGGTTTGGGGTTCCGATCGGGATTATTGAAGAAAGAAAATAAGAGTTAGGGTTTATTATAACATAGTATTTATAGAATACTATGTTACACTTTAGCCCCTCCACTTCTAAGTATTTTTTTTCCTAGCTTAACTAACTTGTTTACATCTTGAGTTAACGTTTATAACCATGTCATCACATAACACATAAGTCTAACATATAATTATCACATAATTACTGTTTTGACGTTTTTCGTTTATTCATCAATCGTTTGCGTCAACTCGTTTGCGTTTCGGTGCAACTCCCGAAAGACTACACATGTAGTAAGTGTTAAGCGTCATTTAAACCCTAGTTTAAATGTAATGAGATGTGCGTTATAGATTCAGTGATCTTAAGTTTGAATTGACGGAGTTGAGTTAACGGAGTTAACCTGGAATTGACGATTGTCACATAAGAGTTGGTCCTCCAGAGGCTATGGTTTGCATGGGGATTATGTCTCTTTCATGGACTTCGGAGGATCGTTGATGTTGGACTCCTGAGGATCCTTGATCCGGAAAGAAGGATCCTTGATTCGAAATGAAGGATCCTTGAGGTTGGGCACCATAGGATCCTTGTGGAAGGGTGGTTGATCCTTGCCAATAATACGAGGATCCTTGATTCTGCTGAGCCATGGATCCTTGTTGGAGATTAGTCGACCTTGGCGGATCTAACGAGAATCCTTGAGCCTGTTGACCCGTGGACCTCTGCGGAAGGATAGATGATCCTTGCTGAAATAGCGAGGATCCTTGGGCCCGTTGACCCATGGACCCTTGTTGAAGGATAGATGATCCTGGTGAGAATTGAGCCATGGATTATGGACTGGTGAAATCTAGCATCCTTGGCATCAGGGGGTGAGATCCTCTGTTGGCCTCTTGTTCTTCTTGAGATCTTCTATCTCATGGAGGATCCTCTGGTTGGTCTTGTTCTGTTGCTCCATGTATGTTTTAACCTGCGAAAACATAGATGAAACATCACTGTTAGTATTAACCACCGGGGCAGCAACATCGGTTTTTGAGCTCTGGAAGACTGGTAGTTGCGTCTTGCTCCCAGCAGCAGCAGACCGTTGCGTTCTCGTAATTGGCGGAGGCATCGGTGGCAAAGTCCTTGATGAGAGAGTAACCGTAGCCGGCATGGTTGATGAAGCAGAGGTTGATTGAGAGGCCATTGATAGTGATATGGGTATGAAAAAGTTGAGAATGATAGGAATAATATGGATTATAGCACCAATTGCCCCACGGTGGGCGCCAAATTGTTTTGGACAAAAATCTACTAAGGATCAAGTATCCAAATCTGTTAAGTGAGGTAAGGTGCTAACTCGATAATGACAAGTGTGCAATCGTAATATTGGTGAACACAAAGGTTTGATCACGAGGGAAAAAGCCCTTAACCAAGATAGTCTTACTTCGGTCAAAACTTATCAAGGTAATCTTTGGTCGAATCTCTTCAATCAAGGATTAACTAAGTAATCGTTGATTAAGTCCTTTCGGTCAAGGATCAACAAGGTAACCTTTGGTCGATGAGTATGTGATTATCGTGATCTCCGGCACAAAAAACCCCGGACGGTGAAAACTATCACCGTCAAGTTTATTAATGGTAAAAAGGTGGTTACAAGTGTTGGGGTTGTTGATCAACGATTACAATCGAGCTAAGTGTGTGTGAGATTACAGAGAATTTGTGAGCTATAATCTGTAGTGGTAAACTAGTGAACCGTGTGTGTCCTAGGGTTGATCACAACTCAAATATTTATAAAGAAAAAATAAAATAACTAACTAACAATAACTCCTAAAAATCCGTAAGTCCTCCACTAGCCACTCCCATCACTTTGATCACGTGCCATAGAAGTCCAGTAGCGAAATAAGTGGAAGAATAAGTCTAGGAGCCGTTAATGTTGATAAATATCAACATTCATATGAGAAACAACCGTTAACATCACCAAATACCGAGGATCCATGATCCTGACATAGCTCTGGAACTCTTCAGAAGGATAATTGACCCAGACACGTCTTCAAGAATAACATATCCTCAGTACTCAGTTATTTGTGACACAACAAGAAGTCCTATAAATGCGTCACGTTCTCACTATCTTCATCCACGACTTTGAGCACGTGTTTGACAAGTTCAATAGCGAGATATCCGGTGGAATAAGTCTTGGCGCCGTGATACTTATTAAATAACAACCTACACACAAGAAATAATTGTTGATAATACCAATTACTGAGGACCACTGATCGTGACATGATCTGTCTAAGGATAACTGATCCAAGAACATATGTCAGGATAACGTATCCACGGTGTCAAATTTCCGTGCCCTAAAAGTATAGATTTCCACATGTAAATAACTTTTATATACTCTCAATCAAATCTTTCCTATCATTTCTGCACGTAGCTTTTCAATATTGATCGATTTTACAATCAAAATTGTGGGTGGCAATCCACATTACTTGATTTCGTGACATGGAAAGCAAACAAAGAAAAGTATATGGACAATAGTGTAGAGTTGTAGAAGTCATAAACTCAAATCTAATATGATTCGGATGGTCCATAAATGATGGAAATAGTTTGACGTCAATAATGTCTTGTAGTTTATTACAGGGTTATATTTTCAAATAATGGTGGATGATATATAACATATGAATAAAAAATAAAAATGTTCAACTTCAAAGCGTATATCTTCAAATTTGTTTCTATAAATTGAGAAGGTATGTAACGTTTCAACATGTCAAATTGTCTCTCAAACTAGATCATAAGACCAAAGAGATGGCATTGCAAAATGATGAGTTATCTAAAAACTTACTTTGTTCTCAAACACACATATGGAATCACATCTTCAGTTTTATAAAGTCCATGTCACTCAAATGCGCAATTCAGCTACAAATACCAGATATCATCGATGCCCACGGTTCACCAATGTTACTCTCCGAGTTTGTTGAAGCCCTCCCAATAAAACCGGAGAGAACTCAATTTGTGTATCGCCTTATGCACATCCTTGTTCACTCTGGTTTCTTCGTGAAACAACGTGTATCGACAACTGGAGGACGTGATGAGGAGGAAGGTGAAGGCTATGTGCTAGCTCTTGCTTGTCGATTGCATCTAAAGGATGACCCCTTAAGCCATAGGCAGTTGGTGCTAGCCATTTTGGATCCATTATTGTTGGATCCACGGCAACATATGACCAAGTGCTTCCAAAATGATGAAGTGACCCCCCTTTTACACATCTCATGATGTTTTTTTGGGATGTGTTAGGCCAAGAGCCGAGGCTTGGTTAGTTATTAATGAAGCAATGGCTAGTGACGCGAGGCTTGTTATAGGCGTTGTTCTTGAACGTTGTGGTAGTGTTTTCGAAGGGTTATATTCGATTGTTGATGTTGGGGGTGGTACGGGGACAGTTGCTAAAGCTATCGCGAAAGCTTTTCCTGATATTAATTGTATCAGTTTTGATGTTCCTCATGTGGTTAATGGTTTGGTTGGAAGTAACAACTTGAGTTATGTTGGTGGAGACATGTTTGAAGTCCTTCCCAATGCTAACGCAATTTTGCTTAAGGTATACTTTTGAATATTTTATTTTATTAACTGAAAACAACCTAAGTCAAGTTACAAGTTACCTTAACTAAGCATTGGATGGTCAAGCAACCGGTCTACTAATGTTGTTTGACCTTTATCAAATTCAAGTAATACATGTTTTCTTTTTCTATTTTACGTTTTTTATTTAGTTTGTGATAGATCATAACTGATTGCAGTGTATCGTCTTTTCGGTTGCAAATTGCTTTTTATGATCGATTTGTGACCAAAATGGTGGTCTAAAAATAACAGTAGCAAATGTTGTGACTAATTTGTGAAATGTTGATGACTTACGTTGTAATTTACATTGGCAATGTGTGTACAAGAAATTTTGACATCAAATTTTTTATTTATAAGTGGATTTTGCATGATTGGAATGATGAGGATATTGAAGAACTGCAAAGTGGCGATTCCAAGCAAGGAAAATGGAGGAAAACTAGTAATCATCGATATGGTCGTGAAGGTTGACGAAGGTGTGAATGAATTACTTGACTCTGAGCTATACTTTGATATGCTTATGATGGCTAATATAACCGGACGTGAGAGAAGCGAAAAAAGATTGGGCAAAGCTCTTCCTTGACGATGGCTTTAATGATTATAGAATAACTCCGGTTTTGGGTTCAAGATCTCTCATTGAAGTTCCGTAGCTAGTTAAGATACATTGCTTTCTATACAACCTTATTTCCTCACAAAGTTACTTAAATAAGAAACTAAGTACTACTTTCTTGTTTGTGGTTTTTTATGTATCCATCTTTTCATTCTGTCATGTTTAATCTTAATGTTAGTGCATGTCTGTGTGTTCGTGTGGATGTGTGCTTATATTTAGTACAACCTGGATTTTTCAGAGAATTTTTCTTGGAGCTCTTGCTTATATTTAGATAGATTCTCGTTTTCTTGTTCTGCCAGCTGGCACCGTTTGGCCATTTTCTGATATGCTGTATGCACTTGCTCCATTTTTTCTGTGAATTTTTCTTGCATTGTTTCACATTTTTGTCTGCATTGGGCTACTATTCGGTTCATTTTGTATTGCATTTCAAGTTCTTTTTGTCCAATGTAGAACATGATGCTTTTGAGTGAACTCTTCATTACTTGATGTGTGTTAAAGGAAAGATATGTTATAATGGAGAAATAGATGCATAATTAATGTAACTTTTAATAATTAAAGTTAATAGGATACAAATATGTGGAGATATGCCAGTCATAGCCATCTGCAGTAAAAAGTGTGAAAAAATTTAAGAAGAACACGTGCTACAAAGATATGAATGCTAAAATTAATATTTAGTTAAGGAAAAGCAACGTGGATATTGTGATTTGTGACAGTTATGGATGTTAACTGTCAAATGGGTCTTGTTCACAGGTCAAACAAGTGAATGTGAACACGAGTTTATTTTGTGGGTTGACACGAACATGACTTGTTTACCACATGTTTTATTTAAGTTCTGCATATTAATACTCATAAGTTATAAATTACAGCCAAAAATACAATTGTATGTAAAACAATTACGTTTAAACTTACAAGACACCATGCTCACAGGTTTGACCCGAACACATTTAGACTAAAACCAAACTCACGAAATTCATGCTAGAACGTGTTGTGTAATATATTCACATCCCTAGTGACAAAATACTGAAAAAAAGTATATTTACAATAAACTATTCCAGATGTGTGTTCTTACATTTATCCATTCATCATTTGGGTTAATATCCACAGGTCTCATGAGACTGAAAGCAAAAGCACGCATTAAGTCAATAACAACCAGGGTACAAATGATGCATCTAAATGGTTAAAGATATATGTTTTCAGCCTTCAGGGTTAATAGACTCAAATAGTAAAACATGTACCTTTTAGAAAGAACTTGATCATAGATAGGGCAAGCTCCATCACGTCTTCGTTGCCTTATAATGCCCAAAAAAGAAAAAATAATTGTCATTTGCTAGTGACAAAGAAGTATAATTTAGTAAGCGAATGCAGTTTAAAGAAGGTTATAAATTAAGGATACATAAGATATGGCCACAAGTGGTGGATATAGCTCTTCCTTCCAGCTCCCGCCAGCACGCGTTGCATCTCATTGCAGTGTTTGCAATTATCTACAAATAGTTTTATACACCTTAGCACTCATTGTAAGACCCGATCACAACAATTCTGCTGCCAAACTGGAAAATCCACTGAATAAGTAAAATAAAGACTGTAACTATAGCTACAGATAACACACATTGAACAGTTGTGATTGATACTAACAGCTAGCTACTTAAAAGCAATATGCACACAATGCATTATAGTTCAACCTTTTTAGTACATAAGCATCAAGACAATGTCTGCATTAGTATTATTAATCAAAAAGTTGCCTTGTGACAGCGAGAAAAATGATTCAGAAAAAGAACGAACTGTTTAAGGATACTTTCATTGTGTGGTAGCATTTAAGAACAAAATTAGAGGGCTTTTAAGAAAAAAATGGTCCATGATCCTAACCTGTGAACATCATGATGATAGGTATCAACAGTGAAACATTTTCAAGCATCTAAACAGCCTTAGGAAGCTCTAAGTTACTATATTATGGAAATCTCTATAAGTGCTATGAAACTATTTAGTCTAATAAGCCTCGGTATATCTAAAACATTTCTATAAAAAGATGCAACATATAAAACAAAGCTTTTGTTGTCATTTTATGCCCTGCACTGCCATTTGTGGAATATGAAAATGAAGGACATCCTGCTTCTGATAAATGAATGAAAAGAAATCAACATGAATTTTATTTTTCACATGCTTAACTGGAAATTAGCACTTAGCAGCAGATATAGAAGTTTTATAGGCACATAATTGCATAAACTTTAGCAATAGTAAAATTGCATAAACTTTAGCAATAGTAAAATTGCATAATACATACTGAAGCAATTAATACAAAAATATAATCATCTTCTGATTCAGCTAACCTAAAACTTTACACTATTTTTTTTTTAATTTTCACATGCTTAGCTGGAAATTAGCAGCAGAAATAGAAGTTTTATAGACACATAACGTCATAAACTTAACAAATAGTAAAATTACATAATACATACTGAAGCTATTTATACACAATGTAATCAATCATCTTCTGCTTCAGCTAAGCTAAGGCCTAAACTACATGTCATTGAGCATTAGCAAAACAAATTCAAGTTTCCTATCGAAAATTTAGCAATACTCAATCTATTTCTCACTCTTCCTTCAAGCAATACGTGATAGTCAATACGTTGAATTAAACAGTCTACAGACGACTAAAACTAAAACGAAACAGAAAAGGATAGCAAATCTGAATCGAAGACGAAATTCACCTCAAAATGACTAGAACAGCTCACGAAACAAGTCCGACGCTGCGTGTAAAACTATACTATCGCAATCAATCACAAAAACCTGCAAAATAATCACAGTGTAGCCTTAAACAAACCTAAATGATACTATACGATAAAGTGATAAACTACAGTAACACGATTCGAAATTTAGGGTTTAAACAACCTGACGATCGATCGATACTGCAATTTAGGTTTTGAATCCGATTTTTTTTACATAACAGTGAAGTTCGTTAGATATAAACAATGATAATTATAAAAATCTCACCTACCAGATGAAGATTCAAGCACTGATTGCTCCGCGTGTGGTTTGCTTGCTTGATTTATGCGGAATTGAAAAATGGCGGTGAAAGGTAACGGTCGTGTAGTAAGATATTTTATACAAATAATGGATGGGTCTGGGTTCACGGGTCGGGTTATAGGTCAACGGGTAGATATAAACATGGACTTTTTTATATCAAACTAGATTTTCATCCGGCGCGTTGCGTCGGGGCAATTGGTAAAAACTTAACATTGAAACGTGGGTGTTGGTAAAAACTCGAGAGTTTGTAAAGCCTGAGCGTTGCGTCAGTGGGTTGAAGCGAATTCAGTTAGTAGCGTTTACGTTCTTTATGTTATAAGCATCATCGGTAAAACCTTAGCGTCCAAAAAAATATATTCGTCAAATTAACATATGAAAAAATAAATTATTAAAAACGACGTTTGTTTGGTTGGTAAACTCGGACGGTGATAAGTGTCGTTCCCGGACACTGAGGCGGTAACTGAACACAAATTCGGTCGGTTTCGGCTATGTTTGTTACGGTGCCGGAGCTAAAAAAATGAACAAATATAAAAATTGAGTGGAGCAATGGGGTCATGATGTCGGTCGGTAAACTCGGACATTGGTAAAATTGAACATTGTCGGTCCCGGGTGTTGAGACGTTAAGTCTATGCGAATTTGACTGGTTTTCATCACGTTTGTTATGATATCGAAATTAAAACAAACAAAACAAGAAACAAAATTGTCATTTGATTAGCTTCTGTTATGCTCGATACGGTACCAAACAAGAAAAAAAACAAAATGATATGGGCAAGTAAGGTGCCGCAAAGTGGCCCAACGACTGCTTAGCGACACCAAACTTTCCATTTATATATATTAGATAATTTTACATAGTACGTAACTGAAAATAATTTAAGAATGAAAGTTGTCACAGATTTTATATGTATTGTATTTATGTGGGTAAAGTTAAAATACAAAGGACAACAAAAATGAGAATGGTGAGAAGGAATCATGTCCGTGTATCTTAGATTTAAATGGCTGAGATTAATTTAATAAATAAAAATTGATGGAAATGGCATAAAGGTAATAACACACATTTGTTGACTTTCTCTCTCCACATGCAAGGCACATGTCAATTCATCAATCATTTTAAAATGTCCATAACTTTTTCATACGACATTATTTTTAAAAAAAAATTCACCATAATAATAAGCGTTTTTTATTCTTTAATATGAGTATCATATTGTTATATAAAACTAAAAAAAATTAATGGGTTTTTTAATTGTGTTTTTTTTTGTTAATTGTGTCATTGTGTAATATGTTGTTTCCATTGTATTTACATTTCAAGTCATTATATTCACCATTGTGTCTTACGTTTTAGGCCATTGTGGTATACGTATTCACCATTGTGTCTTACGTTTTAGGTCATTGTGTTATACATATTCATCATTGTTTTTTACGTTTTAGGTCATTGTGTTATACGTATTCACCATTGTGTTTTACGTTTCAAGTTAAAGACACAATGGTGTGCGAAAAGACACAGTGACAAAAAAAAAGACATAATGATAAGCGAAAAGACACAATGGTGTGCGAAAAGACGCAATGACGAAAAAAGACACAATGGTGAAAAAAGACACAATGATAAGCAAAAAGACACAATGGTGTGTGAAAAGACACAACGGTGTGCGAAAAGACACAATGACGAAAAAAGACACAATGATAAGCGAAAAGACACAATGGCGAAAAAAGACACAATGATAAGCGAAAAGACACAATGACGAAAAAAGACAATGATAAGCGAAAAGACACAATGGTGTGCGGAAAAACACAATGACGAAAAAAGTCACAATGATGAGCGAAAAGACACAATAGTGTGCGAAAAAACACAATGACGAAAAAAGACACAATGTTAAACGAAAAGACACAATGGTATGCGGAAAGACACAATGGCGATAAAAGACATAATGATAAACGAAAAGACACAATTGTGTGCGAAAAGACACAATGACGAAAAAAGACACAATGATAAGCGAAAAGACATTTTATATGTTTCAACTTGGACATAATTATCATATATGCTCCAATTTAAGGAAGAGCGTTAATCGTATACATATATGTATTATTCGCTATTGGCCCATGGGCCCGACAGTCCAACATGGCGACATAGCCTTTCCTAAGGGTTTGCTTAGACTCCTCGTTATGGGCGGTAAAGGGGAACTGCTTAGGGGCGGTGTTGGGGGAACAATGCCTAGCTAGGGGAGGTAAATGGTGGGCGATGTGAAGAACGGCGGTAAGGGGGTGGTTTTGGTGGGGCCCCATAGTGGAGGGACTTTAAAGCCCCCAATGGCCACTTGACGATGACGTGGCACTTTCCATGGTAAACAACCTTAGTGCATAATAATAACTTTCAAATAATATTTATAAGTATTATAACACATGAAACACATAAAATACCAAAATAACTTTACATGGAGCATCACAAAAGGTAAAAACTATAAGCATTTGCACGTAGTATTTGCGTATTTGAAACAAGTGAATCGTAATCATACGTTTCTCGTACATAGTTTTTTTTAATGTAATTTGGTTCTAAATTTTCGTATTCATTTTCTTCTCTTTAATTAACAGCCACCACCTCCGCCTCCACCTCCACCACAACCTCCTCCTCCCCCACTGCCTCCCCCACAACCACCTCCACCACCGCCACCAACAAAGAAACCACCTGAAGAACGACCATGGTGACGACGTTTCTTATGAGAATTATGATCATTAGAGTCGGCACATGCAAATATGATCATAGAGAAAACAGACAGAGACACAACAATCATGCATAACATGAACACAACATGTGAACCTTCAAACTTAAAAACCCCTCCTCCTCCACCGCTATCAAAACTAATTAACCGAGCCATGGCGATGATAACTCTTAGTCGAATGCAAAAGGAACACGATGGTTAGTGCAACTATCGCTCGAGTTTGAGTTTGTTCTTGGCATATTGTAATTTATATGTGTAGGAAGTTTGACCAAACCATGGAGTCAGTTACTTGTGTTGAAAGTAATCAAATTTGACTTGTATGCACGCCACTAGGAAAAGGCATGGAGACTTCACCAGGGTTGACTTTGAATTCTACGTAATTTTGATTTTAATTTTAAAGGTAGTAAACATGTTAACGTGGAGATTATACTAAGTTATCATTAAGAAAAACCAATGAATACACTAGATTAATATGAAAACTGGCATTGTTTTATTCTAGTTTCATATATTTTCCAACGCAACCAATAAAAACTAGTTTTATACCCGTCTGGTGGAGGGGTTGTTTAGTAAAGAATAAGCCAGGCCCGGCTCCGAGAAACCGAAAATTTTTTTGGGCCGAATGCGAAATATTTTTTGGGCCTTAATTAAAAAGGAGTATTTTGTTGGTTTAAACAATTAAATTTATATATAGGTTTGTTTGGTTATAATTTGGGTTATGCAAAGAATTTTTATATAAAAATAGGATTAGACATGTCTCAAATGAGTCTTAAACCCATGACCTTTAGATTGAGAGTAATACCTCTTTGCCACTAAACCAAGTTAGTGATCATGTAATTAGATTTAAACATTAAATATACATATTGCTTTTAATAAAAATAAATATATATTTTTTTTAAAAAAAAAGTTTCGGGCCTAACGGGGTGTCGGGCCTGTGGCCGTCGACCACCATGCCACCCCTATGGGCCGGCCTTGGAATAAGCATTTCCAAGTCAACGCGATTGCTCTGTTTCAACCCAAAAAAAGAAAAGGTGAGTCTTTTCAATCTAAACCCCCTTTGAATTAAAATAAATTCAAACTATAAACTGTCATAATGAAAAAATTTACCTTTATATCAACGAATGTTGAAACATTTCTTGTTTTTTATTTTTAAGTCATAAAACTTTAGTTTTTTTATTTAATCTATATTAAACTATGTTCTTAATTCAGAGAATGGTAGCTTTTATTTTCTTGAATCCCCGTCAAATGAAAAAAACGACAATAAAATGAACCATCTTTTTTATTGTAAATAACATAAAAATAAATTGAATTAGAATTTATAATTGCCGGTTACAATAGTTTACAGATTTTGAATATATAAAACAATTGTCAAAAACCATCTTTAGTCACCTTTAGATTAAGTTCATTGACAAGACTTGGTGCAGAGAAACTCAGCCTTCGAACAACTCCACATATATAAGGCCTGCAGATCAAGAGGCAAACACCATTAAAATAAGAAATGATTAGAATATTTTGTTATTTTTTATATTAATCAACAATTAATACACAAGATATGAATTTAATTTAAGAATACTTACAAGAATTGGAATCCGCCTATCATGAAATACGAGATCAGATCCAAGGAACATATCAATTACTAAAGCTCCTTTCACTTGAAATTCACAACATAATACATAATATACTTACCAAAACATAATTACAAAACATAATTACAGATGTAATAAACAAACTTAAAATGCATTAATATCAGAAAGTCAGAATGCAACGGGTAACAATGGGTTGGTGTTATTTTTCAAATGGGTCATAGTAGGTGGTTATTATTTTTTCAAACTGGTGAAAATGGTGTATTCCATTCGGGCATAATCAATGAATAAATTGAGATAAAGGATAAGAACTTCTAAACATATTCAATGTCACAACCTGGAGTCAGACGCATAATCAGCGTCGGGCGCCCACTCGGCATTGGGCGTGTGAACCGGCGCGGGGAGTGAAACGCTGCTGAAAACCAGTAAGTTAGAACTCGAAAGTAAAACTGAAATAAAGATTAATTATCAGAAAACATATTTAAAACCAACTGTTTGACCAAAAGCTATCCTTACCTAAACCAAAATTACCCCTTTTGAATCGGCCTGTTGAGAACCATTACCTGGTCTGACTCGCCCAACCCCATTTTGTTTGACATAAATACATGGAATGAAAACAAAATAATTCAAATGTGATACCTTGCAATCTTGTATGGTTGGTAGGAGCACAACAAAAGAATTTGCAAATGATACTCAAGAGAGGATGTAGTCATGTTTCCATCAATTTGCAAATGATACTCAAGAGAGGATGTATCACGTTTCCATCAAATTGAGCCTTTAAGAGGTTCATATGTAAGAAAGATACATGGACATTATAATGAAGAACATCTTTGTTTTCATCATAAACATCCTTGAAAACTGCAATTATCATATTTACTACGATTTAAAAAGAAAAACAAAACAAAATAATTGGAATAAAGTTAACAGAAAAATATATTTACCTCACTAACGAAGGAACCATATAAGCTAAACATTTGTCCGGTTTACGTGAAGCCAAGGTTCTTGCCACAAAACATTACATTATCACCTGCAAATTAATAAAAAAGGTTGAATTTTAAACAATACATGATAATCGAACTTCTAAATCTTTAAAAAATATACAAGATTATACCACTCATGGGCATCACAAACCTGCTTGTTCATCTTATTATAATTTCAAAATTAGCAGTTGGAACAACATCAAAGGTTGCAATAGCAAGCTGATTACTCCACTTGTTTATAAATTAGGAAGGGTCAATAGTATATTCAACAATAATCACAAGTCCTTACAGTTCAAAATCAGGGTATAATGGTAAAATCTCCACGGACTACGGGGTTTTATTAGTAGCATGAACCAAATGTGATTTACATACATGCCTCAATATCCTAGCTTTTTCTTTCCCCGTAACAAGTCATCACATGTCAGTTATAATTTTCAAAAACAACAAGCCTTGAACTAAATAACCCATAGGAGCTTTTATCGAACACATGGTGGGCATAAAATAGGCATTTAGGAATTACACACCAAAACACTTGTTATCTGATTACGGAAACACATGCGGATGAAATCAAAACAAACTCATCCAATCACTAATCCCATTGGAGATATGATCAACAAAATTCACCAGGAAAACTTGGTGTCGACGATGGCTAACCGAGAATTGTGATCACAAACTCTGTTTAGGGGGGGAGAAGATACAAATTGGAAATCAAAAGTAAAAACATACATAAACCTAATAGACTCCAAATTTCGAATTAATAATTGGCATTACCTGTAGCCATGAGAGAAAATGGTTGAGGCAGGAGAGCGATGATGGAATTCAACTTCAAGCGAAATAGGGTAACCACAACCGCTGCTTCTACAAGGTTTTAATGGACTTTGAATGGTCCAGATTTGTACATTGAAGCACCGGGAACAATATAATATATAATTAATATATTACTTTAAAACCAAATGTTTAATTACTAACTCCTCTTTATCCATTTTTCACCATTCATCACATCATCAACTTTTCCAATATCACTCAACCTATGTCATATGCACAATTCTTTTTTTAAAACTTAAATTCAACATTTACAAGCTTATGCAACATTTAATTTGAGTTTGTTCCTTTCCATATATTTATGTACCTATAAGAATTTTGAACCAGTCAAATCTGAGTCATTTACTGTGATGAAAATGATCAATTTAAACTTGCATGTCATTAGGAGCAGGCATGGAATCTTGATCAATTAAGTGATACACGTACGTAAGTTTGATTTTGTGATAGAACTTTCATCCTTGGTGTATACTACGTATAGTTTCTTGGAATGTAACTACGAATTAATGTTCTGACTTGATCATTGCTCATCTTTTGATCATTAACTTATCTTAGAACAAAAGAGTTTTAATAGGGTTTGAACCGTCTTAGAGAAGAAAGCTAGGGGATAGAAGAATGACTCAAATTCTCGATACCCTCCGGTATATATGTTCATTAATTATTCGTCATCATATAAAAACTAAAGTTAGAAATATAACTCTCGAAATAATAGAAAACGCCCTATATTACACCTATAGAATGCAAAGTACTTGAAACCCAAATAAACTAATAAAAACGTCGGGCAACAAGTTTATAATTTCATTAGCTTGTTATTCCAAAGCAAGTGTCATATTTGACAAATTGTGTTAAATTATTTAACATCATCATGTGACGTACTATAATAATTTTGTGATTTGAAATATCACAACCCAATATAAGTTTAAAATAAATTTACGGTTTATGGTCATTATGACAAAGAATAAGTTATGCAGTGAGAACATTAGATTTAGTGAAAATGGTAGGATTTTCCTACAAGGTGACGAGAAACATCTTAATGAATATAACGGTGGTGAACTCCCAGTCCTGGTTAGGTCATTTCTACTTAAGTTGGAACATATATGTTAATCAGACTAAACTTGCTACATACATATAAAATATTATATGTGCTTTTCGAAGTGGTTTGGTGAAGATATTTGCAAGTCGGAAATACGTCTTGATATGAATATATCGAATAGATGGAGCGGAGCGTGTGTGTGAAAAAGTATTAAAAATTATGAGTTTCAGACTGATTACATATTAATTACTTATCATATGTAGATATACTTTGATTTGTTTATATGAGCTAATGATACACTTTTGATTAATTATCAAATTGTTATTTTGAAGCGATGGATATGTGATTTCAGATGCAAGTTCACAGGATATGTAGGTTAACTGAGCTCTTCTCTGCCAAGCTGAAACCACACCAAGCCTATAACCGTTTCAAGAATTTTACGCTATTGAGCACAATACAAAGACATGATGATCGGATTTAAGGTTTTAGCTAGCCTTGTGACTTCCACCGGCCTCTTCAATGCATACACCATGCATAGAGATTGCTTTTATATATGTAGGTTCACCTTCAAACTTGAAACTGCATGTTTGCTAGAGACCATTCCTCAGCAAACATTACTCAAAATCTCGTGCTCGTTGAGTGAGCAACTCATATGAAAGCTCTAATAACAATAACTGTTCAATCCGAGCTCTCTTGGAATATGTTCGACAGAAAATCACGAAATCTTGGTCACCATAAGCATACATGAGATGCGAAATTATCGGTCCATTGTTAGGAAGGGCAACGGCAACACCATTATAGATGCCTTTATCCAACACCCCATGCATCATTATGTTAATTAAGCCCTTCCATGGCAATATTAAAGAGGGGAAAAGACAATGGACCTCCTTATCTTACTCTCGTATTGATGATATTGAACTACATGGTCAAAGAGAGACCCATGTACGATGATGAGAATCTAAAAGAAGCTATATTGATTTAGGGCAGTTAAACAGGTCATGTAGGTTGGCTGGTTGAACCCCAATAGGACACACGAACCAGGAATCGTGTCAGACAACTAATCAATTGAACATGACACAAATAATACTGATTGAGACGACACAGATATTTCCAGGTTGACACGGAAACTACATGATTATCTTTTTAAAAAATACTCACTACGTCCCATTAAAAGTGTCTATATTTCCTTTTCTGTTTGTCCCATTACAAATGTCCACTTTCAAAATTTATTAGCCAGTTTCCAAGTTTACCCTTAAAACACACAACTAATATTAATAAACAATATTAATGGACCTAATTTACAAGTGTATTATTGTCATTTGGTAAACAAAAAATGTTATAATTCAATCTACCTTGAACTTTGTGTTTTCCAAACCATGACACTTAAAGGAAGACGGAGGGAGTATCATGCATAGACGAGTAATCTATGGAACACAAAATATCTGTGAAGCATGCTTCTAACTTCTGTCCAAAGACTTCCATTCCATGTGTTTCCTTTAATTGTATGTTCACAGAAAAAAAACAATTACAAGGAATACATTGCAGTTTAAGTTGTTTATATGTATATCAAATTAATTAATAAAAAACAAATAAAAATTTCAAATTAAATTTATTACAGATACACTCATCTTTTTTCACAATTAATAAACAAACTAATATGCTGTATAACAAAACCATTATTCATTAATATCTTCTATATACTTAACAACCACCACCTCCACCTCCTCCCCCACAGCCGCCGCCACCTCCACCTCCCCCACAACCACCACCTCCATGGCCATCTCCGTTGTGGCCATGACCACCTCCATCGTGACCACCTCCTCCATCGCCTCCTCCAAAGCAATCACAGTCTCCACAATCAACATCACCACCACCAGCATCTTGATGACGTTTCTTACGAGACTTCTTATCATTAGAGTCAGCACATGCAAAGATTACCATAGACATAACAGACATGGACACAACAATCATGCACAACATGTGAGCCTTCAAACATAAATATCCCTCCTCCTTCACCGCTCTCAAGGCTTACCAACCTAGCCATGGCTTTAACACTGGCCTGATAATCGAATACAAAATGGGTGATATATTAATTTATTTATACGTATAAGAACTTTGAACCAGTCAATATTAATGTGGTGAAAATAATCAATTTTGACTTGTATGCCATTAGGAAAAAGGGATGGAAACTTGCTGATTAATTAAGTGCTACACGTAAGTTTGACTTTGTGATATTTTATCTATCCTTGAATCTTGATGCATACGCATACTATGTACGTAGTTTCTTGGAAAGTAATTCATATTCATGTCCAGACTTGATTATTGTTCACCTCTTGATATTATTTACTTCTCTCATAACAAACTAGTTAATACTTGAATTGTGCTGTTTCCCTTAAGGGTTTCATCTTGTGGTGGTTCTGTATTCAAATTTCTGGAGCGTCAAACTAATAATGAACGGTTTAAATTCTGTCTCAGAGCTCTTACTCAGGTATTGATGGTTTGTAGACCAAATGATTTACCGTGGAGTCAAAATGCCGTTAAAATATATATAAATATACTTGAATTAGCTTGTTATTCCGAAACAAAGTAACGCATTTGACAAGCTGTGACTATTATAACTTTGTGATATGAAATATCACAACCCTATATAACTTAAGAATAAATTTATGGTTTATGGCCTAATTTATGAAGACGAAATTATGTAGTGAGAATATTAGATGTAGTGAAAGATGGTAGGGTTTTTCTAAAGGCAATGGGAAACATTTGAATGAATATAATGGAGGTGAACTCTCAATCTATAGCAGAGAAGGTAACTTTGGCCTAGCTATATACAACAAAACCAATCAAACTACTAATAACTACAACTAACAATTCTACTCAAGTTGGAGCATATATTAAATCTTGCCAAACTTGTTACCTATAAAGGATGCAGATGGTTAGATAAAAAAGTGCAAGGCGCGATTAGTCGTTGAAGAGGTAGGTCCCAGCAGAGCCCAGTTGGACCCGCAAGACTCACCTTGAACAGGGACGTCTGCGCAATGACCAACTGCTCCAGCAGGACCCACCATGCTCAAAGAACCTTACGCGCAGTACGCCAGCTGTACCCGCAGGGAAAGCCTCCCAATGGTGAAGTACCCCGCCTGTTCCCGCAGCTGCGGATACAAGCCATCAGGGAAGGCTACCCGCACTAACAGCAAGGCTACACGCACAAGGCATTCGTTCAGTAGTCACATGAAGGAATGAGCAAGGCGGGAATACTCCCGCCTAAATGAGCCAGTCCGTATGCTTCTGGAAGGTCTTTCGTACTATACCTACTAAGGTATGGGCGGAACAGACAATTTGACCAGAGCAGCCCATGAACTAATCACAGGGTGACAGCTCACCGACAACAATACGAGGAGGAGCACCCTCTAGTACTGTTTGTCACTATTAGCCGCTGCCTACTCACCAACCCTTACGATGGGACGTGCGCAGCCTACAGTTGGTGGAACAGTGCGTAGCCGGCAGTAAAGGAACAGTATACAGCCGACCTCATTACTGTTGGCCGTAACCTATCCACCAACCAGCATGGCCTGTGCGTAGTCTACTGTTGGTAGAACAGGAATACTATTCAGCCGGCTGTACCTGCTTGGAAACCTACCTTCGGCTATAAATACTCCAACACCTTGGAATGGTAAGGACATCATCTGATATCTCAATCTTATCTAGCAATCTCTTAATATACACTTATATTCAGAGCAATCTAGTCTGATTCTCACGCCGGAGGGTGGTCACAAGGAGGAACCCCCCCCCCCTTCTCAGTGACGAGCTTACGGTGTCTGTTTTGCAGGTCCATTGAAGAACAACTCTCTGCTAGACCTCATCCTCGTGGGAAACATTACTTAACCCCCAGATTATCTATAATCTGTCCAGGGTTCACTTAGTGTTTCTTCAGTCGTGAAAGGGTATGTCCAAAGTAAAGGAATTGATTTCGAAGAGGTTTTTGCTCCTGTGGCCAGATTAGAAACAATCCTGCTCATATTGTCGGTGGATTGTGCATCATCCTGATGTCAAATCCGCATTTCTTAATGGAGATTTACTAGAAGACGTATACGTCTCGCTACCTGAAGGTTCTATCAAGAAGGGAAGCAAAAATAAGGTATATAGGCTCAAGAAAGTACTCTATGGGTTGAGACAAGCTCTGAGGGCTTGGAATGCTCGTCTCGACAAATCACTTAAAAACCTTGATTTTACTCAATGCGCTCAGAACAAGTTGTGTACAAAACTAAGTGCTCAAAGTCACTTCTTATTGTAAGGGTCTATGTCGACGACCACATTGTGACTAGGTAAAATGAATGGGAGGTTAAAAGGTTTAAAGAAAAGATGATGAAATTATTCGATATTAGTGATATGGGCATGTTATCTTACTACCTTGGTATTGAAGTTCACCAGGTGGAATAACTCTGAACCGCACGCTCGGAAAATTCTAAAGTTAGTCGTGTTGGGGAATTGTAATCCCTCAAGGTGGCCAACGGATCCGAAGCCACGATTAACTAAAGATGAGAATGGTGAATGTGTGGACACAACTATGTATCGTCTTCTCATCAGTAGCCTTCGTTACTTTCCATACAAGGCCTAATTAGGATACTCGACTGGTGTTTTGAGCATGTTTATGCAAAAGCCAAATGTTTGTCATCTCCAAGCACTAAAGCAGGTTTCAAGGTATTTGAAGGGTACGATTGGTTTTGGTTTAAAGTACAAAAGAGGAGGTGATGGTAAACTGTTGGGGTAGAGTGATAGCAGTCATACTTTGGATGTGGAAGACCGGAGAGGAACTTTAGGTATGGTGTTTTATTATTCAAGCAGTTTGGTTACATGGACCTCGCAAAAACAAAGGACTGTCGCATTGAGCTCATGTGAAGTGGAGTTCATGGATATCAACCGCTTGTCAGGCGTTGTGGTTGAGAAGTTTGTTAAGTGATTTGTTAGGAGAAGAACCACAACATTTGTTAGGCTTTGTCGCAATGAAAAACCTCGTTTTCCACGGTCGTAGCAAACATCTATATACAAAGTATCATATTATTCTAGAGTTTATCGAATGGGGGCAAATTGAAGTGCAACATGTTAGTGGTGAACTTCAAAAGGCTGATACGTTAACAAAGGTGTTGCCTCGAGTCAAGTTCGTGAAGATGAGAGCAATGGGCCTTGAGGTTCTTGGAGACCGAGGTCAACATTAAGGGGGAGAGTGTGACTTACTGCTGACGGGGACGATTAAATAAATGGTAATGTTAAAAAACAGGAAGATCAATAAATTAATGTGAAGACGTTTTGCTTTACATTACTTGTTTTTTTTTTCAATAAATAGCATGGTAGATTCCAAGTCTAGATTTCTTTTCATTTGATTTTCCTCTCTGCTAGTTTACTTTTGTATTTAGTTTCTAGTTCAAGTAATAACATCATGAACTTGTCCTACACTTTTGTTCTTTCTCTTATTTGTTTATTTAATACATGTTTCTCTGGTTACCAACAAATCTGACGCTCCTCAAATTGAGTGCCTAAGTGCTTGCTACTTTCTTTAATTTGAACCAACTATGGCGGCTTTAAGAATTAATCATGTAACTCCCTTAGCTTCCTTGTTAATTTTCTTTCTCTCATTGGATCAAAGAAACATCTTTGGACGAACAAAACTTGATTGACACACAACTAACAAAAAATAATTTTTTTTAATTCTTTTTCTTCGTCTTCAATCATACACAACCGTTGCAGCCCTGCTAGGGGCTGCTCCCTATTCTTGAAAAACGACTCTCAAAACCGTGAGTCTATACCACTTGTAAAAATTTAGGTAAGTGAATCAAAACACAAAGTTTTATTAAGAAAACGACTAACGAAAAAAACTTAATATAACTAATACATTGAACCTAGGGTATATATAAACCCACGGACCCTAACTCTAACCTGTTTGAAACACATAATTTGAGACCCAAATATAGTTAGGATTAAATATAAGACTAAACTTATATAATAAACTAATTATTATATTAAATTTTCTCAGAGATACTAGGAGTCTTCAATCTAAGTTAGTGTTGGGCACGTTTAACAAATCATGCTTCATGCCTGGATGTGTAATTTATGGAACAACAAACGAAGTATCTATGAAGCATGCTTCTGTCCAAAGACTTTCATTCCATATGTTTCCTAATTAATTTGATGCTTCTGTACGAACATTGCAAATTAAGTTGATTACATATGTATACTGATACATCAAGTTACAAAAATCAAAACAAGAATCCCAAATCAAATTTATTACGGATGAACTAATCTTTTTAATACATGTAAACAAGCTATAGTATGTTGTATAATAAATCCACTATTAATTTTCTTCTGTATCCTTAAAAACCACCTCCTCCACCTCCACCCCAGCCACCGCCTCCTACATCGCCTCAATGACCAACTCCTCCGTGGTGGCCCATATGACCTGCATGATCTCCATGATGGCCCATATGACCTGCATGATCTCCATGGTGGCCTATATGACCTGCATGATCTCCATGGTGGCCTGTATGGCCTACATGATCTCCGTGGTGGCCGGCATGACCTGCATGATCTCCATGGTGGCCTGCATGATCTCCGTGGTGGCCTGTATGATCACCTGCATCTCCATCGTGGCCTGTATCGCCTGCATCTCCGTCGTTGCCTCCTCCTGCATGACCACCTCCTCCATCTTGGCCTCCAAGACTAAATCCTAGAAAGCAAGAACAGCCTCCGCAATCCCCACCATCATCTTTTTGACGACATCGTTTCTTACGAGACTTCTTATCAGAGTCAGCACATGCAAATATGACCATAGATAAAACCGACATGGACACAACAATCATGCACAACATGAACACAACATGTGAGCCTTCAAACTTAAGAATCCCTTCCCCTGATCCTTCACCACTCTCAAGGCTTATAAACCTTGCCATGGTAATCGAATACAAAAGGCGCGATGTACAGTGCAGTATTTAGAGTATATATCTATGGATGTAGTTTGAGTTTGTTCCTTTCCATATATATATATATATATATATATATATATATATATATATATATATATATATATATTTATATGTACGTGTATGAACTTAGACCGAGTCCATATTGAGTCATGATTTATTGTTCAATTTAGACTTTTATGCCATTAGGTACATACATGCATGAAAAAAAATTAACTTGATTAATTGATTTAACCAAGTCTGATTTTGTGATATGTAGAACTTTCATCCGTAGTGTACACGAAAACTAGTCTGTATATATAGCCAGCATCTCCGAAATACTCATCTTTAATTGGCTGAAAAGGTGTTGATGTCTATGGAACTTGCGGTTTGAAAAAACATGTGTGGTAAAAGTTTTGGTCAATAATGTCTATTTTGGTAATATTCCTCCAAACTTATCATTATGGGTAACATTTGTGTCTTTTTACCTGAATCATTTTCCTAAAAGAATTTACTGAGTATTCACCTTAGTAATTTGCCAACCACCCCCAACTGTCTCTAGCTTCCTTGAACCAGATATTACTTGCTATATAATCAAGATCATCAACATCCTATTTGTCTTCAGTCGATAGGTTTGACTCTCGAATCCCGGTTTCCAGCTTGATGCAAAATCATAAACATAAAGAAGTAATACAATGAAAGACTTCCGAAAACCGATTTTACCAAATCTATATCTTCCACCAACTCCCAAGGGGAGACCAAGAAAATGAAGAGGAACGAGAACGACTCCGCCTCACACTGTAAGGTTCTAGCTAGCCTTGTGACTTCCACATCTCTACACATACACCATAGAGCGTGTTTTTATGTAGGTTCAACTTCAAACATGAAACTGCATGAAAACACCTTTCTTGATAAGTTTTGCATATTTTTCAGAGACCACTTCCCGGCAAACATTACTCGATCAAAATCTCATGCTAAAGAGCATGGAGCTCCGAGTCCTCTTCAAGACATTATATTGAGAATGCTCATTGAGTAAACAATTCAATAAGAGGGCTCGAACACAGGGCATGCGAATTGGGCCATTGTTGGGAAGGGCAACGCCATTAAAAAGAGGAAAGCAGACAACGGATCTCCTTAAGATGTGTTTTGCAGTGGATCTCTAACGTCACTTAATTAAATGAAGAATGGGACATGAAAGCTAGATAAGTAAAAATACAGGTTTTTCTTCATATTTTTTTAGATGAATACTCATCGGGTGTAGGATGTGGATGCTCTTATTAGACTTATTAGACATGAGGTATGCTCAGGCTAGTAAATTGGGTGACACTTGATTCAAATGGCACCATCAACCCGCAACAAACAAAAACAACACAAACTGATTGAAGGTTGAGCAAAGAACCCGTGAAACAATGAGGTTAAAAAACTCGAAATGTAAAACAAACAATAATTTAACGTACACATATATAGAAAGAATGCAAGAACCACAAAAGAGAAAGACCCAGCCACGAATATTTACCAATATCTATAATTTTTTACACAAACTTATGCATAAACCGAAAATGAGTTTCCAGAAGCAACAACCACAATGTTTAACTGCAACAACCTCCGGATTGAAAAGCGGACCCGTCTCTTCCGCCTGTAGGACCAGGAATGCCACCATATCCAACTTTAATTCCAAAAGACTGTCATCCATACCCACAATAAAATAATATTAGTAAATTGACATTATTTTAAAGTTAATGACATTATAATAAATTATTAATTGTAAACCCGATTAAGAAATAAAATAATAATAACACTTGCCTCGTTTGATACATCAAAAACCCCATCTTGAATCTTCTTATAGATAGTTCCAGCAGTGTTTATGAATGCCTGAAAAAGATTATTAACATTAACAGAGAAAATAAGAGAAGGTATACTGTCAAGCGAGTCGTGATTGTGCCGGTTAGCGGGTCAAAACCCGAAAATTTAACACGAACTTGAAAATCGTGGCAGACATGTGAACACGGCCTGTTTAACCCAAAACAAATTACATTTTTGCATATGAATATGCAAATTTACAACCAAAAAAATACAAATGTATCATTGGGTTGGTGATCCATTGGCAAAGGCAAAGCCTTTAAAACACCAAGTGACTGGGAGGACTTGGGTTCAAGTCTCCCAGGTGACAGCAATTCGCCGCTCAAAAAATACATATAAAACAATTATGCTTAAACTATAAAATCCATAACAAATTTATGATGACAAAGAAACACATTTAAAACTAAAAATAATAATAATAACAATAATAATAATAATAATATAATGGTTAAATGGGTCAACCAGCAAACCCGCCTCGTCAACTCGGACTCGAAAAGTTTAGGTAACCATCTTTAACGGGTTCAACCAAAACTGATACGAGCCCATTAAAACAAACCTAAATCTGTGATTTTCGTGTTAGGTTCATCTCGTGTCATCGCCCTTAATACTGAACATTATTTAGTAAATATAATATAAAAACATTTATCTACCTCCTCAACATTTTGAGCTGTTTTTGCTGAAGCTTCCATAAATATCAAACCATGTTCTTTAGCAAATTGCTCTCCTTCTTCTGTGCTAACAGCTCTTCTGTGTGCCAGATCACACTTGTTACCAATTAGCATAATTGTCATGTTTGCATTCGCATGCTGTCTTGCATCCTCCAGCCAGCTGGCAAGGTGATTAAAGGTTTCCCTCCTGCATTAAAAATAATTAAAAACACCTTTTATGGTAGAAACATATAATATAATAACACACTGGACCTTACCTGGTGATGTCATAAACCAGAAGTGCACCCGCAGCGCCTCTGTAGTAGGAGCGTGTTATAGACCTGAATGACTCTTGACCAGCCTGACAGAAAAGGAATTAATTAGTTACAAATGAATAAGAAGATTTGTTGTTAGGAGTTTTTTAAATTCTTAAAAACTTTTTTGGAGTTCTAAGGAGATCCAAATCCTATATATAATTACATACATACACATATATAACAAGAGATGTAACATAATATATAAGAGAAAAATGAAATAGAAGTATGAACAAACCGTGTCCCAGATTTGAAGTTTAATTGGCTTGTTGTCAATTGTAATCATTCTTGCACCAAATTCAACACCGATGGTCAAATCATGAACCGGTTGAAATCGTTTGTCTGTGAACTGCAGAAGCAGGCATGATTTTCCAACCCCTGAATAGAAAAAATAAACCATCCACATTAGTTGCATTCTTCTATTATCAATCACATGTCATAGATTTCAAGAATCAAGATTATCTGTTCATTTCAATATCATATCCAATGACACTACAGCATAAGTAAACAGCACGAGAAAAAAAAAAGAAGACTGAAATTGTTAACTAGCATACTTTTAATATTTTATAGTTTCTTGCTTATACGCTAATAGAAGATTGCATAAACATCAGGTTTTGTTTTGATGCAGATATTACAAGAAGTCACAAAAACAATAGATTCTAGAAACAAAGTAGAATATAACCATTCGGTATCTAATGAGCATCATATGGCACCAAAGGTTAACCTAACTCATCCCATCAAAAGGTTGATTGCATCAAATCTGATACTGTAAAAAGAAGTCTCTCTCAAACTATATTCTTTTCTACAATTATTATAATATATAGAGAATTAAATCTCAGTAAATAGACAAAGAAACCTTAATATTACTCTAAATCAATAATAAAACTAATCAAAATCAATCCAATACAACAAATTCCAAAGCATTCATCAAATTCCTAGTCGAATAACTTTTAGGGCACCGAATTTGCAGGTTTTAGAGGTAAAATTAATTAACAATTGAAGTATTAGTTTGATCCAGCAATTGATTCAACAAAAACACCTCAATTATGATACAAAACTAAACAACGAACCCTAAAACACACGATCCGCCTCTCTAGCAATACGATCAACATAAAATTCGATACATATAATATGCAGCAGCAGCTATCGATTTACCAGAATAAAATAATTAAAAGATATCAAAATGAAATACCGGTGTCGCCGATGATGATGTACTTGAAGAGATAAGCATACGACATGGGTGGCTGGCTGATTATAGTAAGAAACAACAACTAATTGAGTGAACAAATATTTCAACGAAGAAAGAAGAGATCAACAAATTTTCAACGAGTTTGAGGATTTTGTGTGGAAATATATTCGGAGATTTCAAAGTAATCGGGTGTGTTGTGTGAGAGAGAATGAAGGAAGGGGTTAGATCAGATCAGATCAGATCAAATGGCGTGTGATTGATTAGCTGTCACGTTACACCGTCACGCCTAACCTTACGTGATGCCAATTCCTTCGTTTCAACTCTAGACTAGATAAAATAATAACCTTATAAATACCTTATCAATTAACAATCTGTTTTCGAGTTTCATTTAAGGAGAGAAAAGAAAATGAAGAGAATTAAAAGAGAAAAGAAAGAGAGGGGAGAAAAATGTGTCACTTTATTTCGTGTTCCCGAGTTTAATGATAATGGAAGGAAAGGGAAAGAAAATGTAGGAGTTAATAGACAATTAATGATACAAACACATTTTCTCTCATAATCTCTCCAATTTGAAAAGATGATTATACACTTAAATTTTCTAGTTTTTTCTCTCTCTTCCCTAATCCTTAAAAAATCTCTGAAACATGATTCCTTCACTTTTCCTTCTCCTTTCCTTCCCCTCCCCTCTTTAAATAAGACTCGGGAACACAGCGTAAGTTTTCTTGTTTTAATCCAAAGGAGAAGGTTTATACAATGTTTTGAAAACCGGTTTTTACTTGTATCACGTTGGGCTGAAAATTGGTACAACCGGTTGATCCAGGTTATACCGAAATGTTCGACCGATTGAATAGTTTATCTTATAATTTGCTATAAATGTAATTTTAATCCAAAAATTAGAGAGTTGTTAGGTCTAAATAATTATAAGTATTTTATTTAAATAAGTTGTGTATATCTAGTTTGGGTTTAATATTATTCACTACTTTAATTTCGGTTTCAAAAATATATAAATAGGTGTCCTAATATGTTTAGATTAGGTCTTCATAAGCATGATTTTATGTAAAATAAAAAAACTTGTTGAGTAACAGGGTCGTCTTA
Organism: Bidens hawaiensis; assembly: GCF_021521415.1. Lineage (NCBI taxonomy): Eukaryota > Viridiplantae > Streptophyta > Magnoliopsida > Asterales > Asteraceae > Bidens > Bidens hawaiensis. The sequence goes on from NW_027496663.1 coordinate 108,486, forward strand.
GACCTCATGCAGGGCTCAGCCGCCGTCTAGAGCATGGTCTTGATAAGGGCATGAATTTTCTATTTATTATTTTTTAATCATTATTAACAAATTAATTGAAAATAAGTGATAAGGCTTAGTAACATTAAACAATCTAATAAAATGTTATTGGGTTTGGGCCTAGTTACGAGGTAAATCAATATTAACATTTGTCAATCAATTTTGAGTAATATATATATATATATATATATATATATATATATATATATATATATATATATAAGGCCCATTTATTATTCGTATTCGTCTTGAAAACTTGAAAACCTTAAAAACGGGCTTATTGAGTGATAACAGTTTTTTTTATTTTTTTTCGTTTGGTCCTGATTTTACCACCACCACTCTAAACATCCCACATTAAAGGATTAAAGGTTGCATATTCTTTCATGTTCATGGTGTATTTTAAATTGCCTAGAACACTTGAAAATATAACATACAAAACAAGTATATGGATTTTAACTTGTCTCTCAAGTAGGGCCGTCTAAACCGCTCGTTGCTCAAACTCGCTCGGAAATTGATCAGAAAATGCCCGCTTGTCTTTTCGCTCATTTGTAAACGAGCCACTCGGTTCGGTTCGACTTGAACATTTTTAATTTTCTTTATAGATAATTATATATGAACAAATATATAAATATATAGACAAAACGCATAAATATAAGCTCACAATTTTTTTAACCCCTTAAAATTTTTCTTATCCCGTCAATTTTATAGTTTTATTTGTTCCTTTCAAGTTTTTAGAATACTAGCAATTTTGTTTACATGATTATTTTATTTCACTTCAAACTTACTTTTAATAAAAAATTTACAATCTATGACACGTTTGTCTAAAAACTACTAATTTATTTATAAAATATATAATTTATAATATTTAAACTTGTTTCTTATTGAAAATTTTAAAGTGTAAAAGAAATAAATAATGCTCGAAATCGCTCGATGTCAATCGAAAAATGCTTGATTCGATTTTGGCTCATTTCGGTTTTTGCGCGGTTCGAATTTCAGACGTTCGGTTCGGTTGTAAACGAGCCAAGCAACAAGCAAGCCTTCGCTCGGTTCGGCTCGGCTCATGAACAACCCTACTCTCAAGCACCGAAAGGCTTGTATTATAGTGCAGATCATTAAGATATATGGAATTTAACACACTTGAAGAAGTGCTAAAATCTATTGACCATCGGTTACACGGTAACCTTTGTTACAGATTTATTAGACTCTCTCCCATCAAACATAACAAAAAACTAAGAGATGGAATTGATATGAACTTAGACAGTGGAAAATAGATATCCTCACAAAATATATCACACAAACAGTGATTGGATGAAAAGTATATCAAAATAACCTTTGTTAAAATCCACCTTTTCGATACAATTATTCTCGCTAGACTTATTTGATTCTAAAAGTTCACCTTTTGTTTTGAAAAATTAAAGATTCGAACACACATTTCTCTAAATGCGCAACCAACTTTCGGGTAAACAGTTATACTTGATAATAATATTAGCGGGGCATGCCATGGTTATCATAGTAGAACGATAATATGAAGAGAAAAAAGTAATCATCATGAAAAAAAGTGTTTATTGAAATTCTGAATACCGAAATGATTACAATCGAACCCTTTAATAGTACGTATACTATCTAATAATACATCCCTCAAACATTATTCACACGAATAATCTCTAAAATCACTACTAAATTAACGAAAACGGGGATGAAATGGAGCTAATTGCCAGCAAAATTTCTGTTTTCAGTTTATGAAATCCGAATTCTAATATACAGGATAGTAGTAGGGTATGCCATAGTTATGATAGTAGTGGTGGTAAGGATCAAGTTGTAGTGGCGCCTCTGTGGGCTTGGGTTCAGGTTTCTTTTCCTCCACCGGACCAACACTAAGCAGCTCCGTGTATCCAACTTTTTTTCTTAGTAAGGTCGTTAGTTTGGCGGAGTCAATACCCGCACCAGTCACTGTTATCTGGTCTTTATCTGACCAGACCAAAGACGCTGATTCCACTCCTGTTAATTTGTCAAATATCAAATCATGAATTCGGTTAAATTGTCTGAATGTAGTTTTTAAAAGAATTGACTTTGTTATCCAAAAAGGACTAGTACTATCGGCTCAACTTGTCCATGTGCCTTCTATTTCGATGTAAAATAAAAAAATTTTATCTGATGTAAAAGCAATTATTAAAGAAAATTATAACAATCACAATTTACGAAAAGTAATCTTACCGGAGACACTGACGACGATCTGCAAAGCTGTACGGGTTTTCTTGCTGCTGGTCATGGTAACCTTCACCACAATCTTTTGCTTCATTTTGGAGCTTGTGTGTTTACGAATGTCTGAAAGTAGGAAGAGAAGGTTATGAGGCAGGTGATTGAAAAATGAGAATGTGAGAGATGGTATTTATAGGAGAATGTTAGATGAAGAGGACGAGGTCAACAAATATGGAAATGAGATGTGGTTAGAAGGTTCCCACTTGAACCGTACGTACTCGGAGACTTGACGACTTAGCCTCAAGTCAAGTCGTTGTTTAATGTTTATTATGGAGACTATCGCAGTTAACAACAAATACGAAACCCCACTCCCTCTATTATTGCCCAGCAAGATTTATAAAAATTGTCTTCCTATTCCATCTAACTAATATTTTACTCTAAGTTGATATTATACTATGATAGAGCCGGCGAAATACACAAGTGATTAAAAAAATACAATAAAAAAGTTAAATTTAATAATATACTTATTAACATACCTTATAAATTTATAAGATATAAATTTCATAAAGTACATAAATTAGTCAGCATAATTTGTCCTTTTATTTTAAAGTAAATCAAAATGGAAGGTTATGAATTTATACTCATTAAGAAAAAGAGAAAGTCAACATCAATTAATCATAGTCGAGTTGATAAGCCACAAATATTTTAAAAAACAATGTAATGAGTTTAATTCCTATCAACAACATGATTTTCATTTTATCGTTCATGAAGTGAAAATTGAAAAAAGACAGAATAACAAATTTTGTTCTTTAAAAAAAGTCAAATTACGGTTCGTGTCCTTTTTTTAGTTTCTTTGCAGGCTGTGTACTTTAAACATTTTTTTCTACACGTTATGTCCTTTACGCTAACTGGGTTAGAAAAACTCAGTTAAATACCCTCACATGAGGCGCATGTGAGGGCATTTTTGTCTTTTCGTCTATACATAATAAAAAAATATAAAATTCTTTCTCTCTCTTCTATCAAACTCTACTCTCTCTCTCCCTGCTTCTTTTTCTTTCTTAATCACCCACCACCACCACCAACCACCCCCACACCTGCCCCCATCCAACCTCCGGCAACCACTACCGAAATCAAGATCTCGAGCTCGCTGGAAAATCAAGATCTCCGAGCTTAAAGAATCAGATCTATAGCTTAAAACCAATAATTGATTAAAAAATCCCAAAATAGAAAAACCCAAAACTACAAAAACCCAGATTTACATTTTTCCTAAAAAAGATTCAAATTTCAAGAAGTCAAAATTGAAGGCTGTAACCACTGAATCCTTCAAGGGTGTTTTTAATTTCAATTTTTTAATGAAAAAAAGACCCACACCCACACAAAAAACCCCCAAATTCCACCTAAAAAAAACCCTAATTCAAAAACCCACAAAAATTAATCAAATTAACGTAAAACCCAGAAACCAAACCTCACAAATCGTAGCCAATCGCCTTGTTTCCTCTACAATTCGACCCAATTGAGCTTGAACCCGTTCCCTAACCTCCAATTTCTTCTTCTCAATCTCTTCTTCTTTCGCCTTGAAAGTAGACAAAGCAGACCTAGACATCTCTTCATCTTCCTTGGTAATCAACCCGTTAAAGCTCAAGCTGTCGGAGATTTGACCGGCTTGCATCAGGGTCTGCAGCTGCTCGCTTGATTGCCCCAGATCCATCAAGAATCAGATCCACTACCGGAATCAAGATCTGGAGCTCGCCGGAAAATCATGATCTCCGGCTCGCCGGTAGTGGTTGCCGGAGGTTGGACGGGGGCAGGTGTGGGGGTGGTTGGTGGTGGTGGTGGGTGATTAAGAAAGAAAAAGAAGCAGGTAGAGAGAGAGTGGAGTTTGATAGAAGAGAGAGAAAGAGTTTTATATTTTTTTATTATGTATAGACGAAAAAACAAAAATGCCCTCACATGCGCCTCACGTGAGGGTATTTAACTGAGTTTTTCTAACCCAGTTAGCGTAAAGGACATAACGTGTAGAAAAAAATGTTTAAAGTACACCGCCTGCAAAGAAACTAAAAAAAGGACACGAACCGTAATTTGGCATTTTTTAAAGGACAAAATTTGTAATTCTATCTTGAAAAAATGAAAACTTATACACCTGGCAGCTTATGTAGAGGTTAAATGACATGTGTAAAGATGGTGCTGTTTTAATAGTGTAGTTAGATGTCTCAAGTTAATCATGACTTTTAAAGATGCTAACTATATATAACTAATTAACTAGAAATAATTTTACTACTAGAAAGATAAGTATAAGCGATAACATGTTTCAAACGATCAAAATCCCTAGGTGATTAACGATGGTTTTTTGACGATCATCACCATTGAATGGTTGGGTCAACATATGTCGGCATTGGAGCGCTGGTCTACAAGCTAGGTTAGCCCTGAGGAGGGGGCGAGGTGGGGTGCCTATCGAGGGGTTGCTCTCTCCGAGACCCATAAATATTTTAAAAAATTAGGGTTTAGATCAAATACAAATGAATTTAATGTGCTAAACGTGAGAATCAAGTAGAGTAATTATATATACAAGTAGAGTAATTATGTAATTATCATAGACCCAAAATCATTACAACAGAACCTTTTAATAGTATACTATCGAATAATACATCCCACAAACAGTATTCACATGAATAATCTTTAAAATCACTAGTAAATTAACGAAAACAGGTAAGAAATGGAGCTAATTGCCAGCAAAATTTATGTATTCAGCTTATGAAATCCGAATTCTAATATACAGGATAATAGTAGGGTATGCCATAGTTATGATAGTAGTGGTGGTACGTAAAATCACTATATGGAGCAACTGAAAAGGAGTCTGTACGTAAAATCAAAGTGTTTGAATTTATATCCTTGGAGTGACTTCTTTTTAATAATTTTAGGGTCTATTTATTTATACTTGTCCCAAGCCCTTGATTTTTAAAGGTTTCTCAAGGACTTGCCGGGCTATTTTTAAATACCGGGTAATGATCTCTCAGTTTCTGGCTAATGAGCCATGTCTAGTTTGCCTCAAAGTCTGTTTGGATTTTCTTAGAGAGCATGTAGATTACGACAATGAGTTACCTGGTTTTAGATACATTCATAGTTTGGTTAGAGATGTTCTATGTGATTCTCTTAAACAAGTTGGAATTTCTGCTAAAATATGGCCGCATAAACTTCCTTATTGGTCCGCTTGAAAGGGAGTCCATTATACGACAAACTGTTATATTTGTGTTTGTGTGGGCTGGAGAGACACGTTTATGTAGACTTTACATAACTGCCATTTCTTGTTGAGCTCAGGTTCAATGTGTTTGTTGCAGGTCAAGCTGCAGAGAAGATGAAATCAGACAAAGTTGCTATGTCCATGTTGTCGTGCTTTTATACTATTTAAGATTTTATTGGTTCTTTGATTCTACTTGTGTCAAGATTTTATGCTATTTTATACCAACATATACATTGTTTTCCTCTACGGCCTAACGTGTGATTTCCTACATCTCCGACTATGTGAGCGTACTAGACAAATTATATTTAGTTTTTTAAAGTTACTTTTTTCATATCTAGGATATATTATGTCTCCTTCGTAATTTGATTAATAATTAATAATACCTAATCACATTGGTTTTTATTGTATATTTTCAACCAATAAAATAATATAATAATTTATAATTTGATTAATAATTAATAATACCTAATCACATTGGTTTTCATTGTATAATTTCAACCAATAAAATAGTAAAATAATTTATAATTTAATTAATAATTAATAATACGTAATCACATAGAATTTTATTGTATATTTTCAACCAATAAAATAGTAGAATAAGTACTGATTCAAACATTCAAATCCATGGTTATTCACATCTCTCGTATTCTAGTCACCAAGAGTCAAAAAATACATGCATGTAGCTTATTCTTATTTAACAAAATTGAATATTACATACATATAATATTGTAGTTTTGTTACATTTTCTCCCATCAAACATACAAGTTTCTAACACAACAAGTAAAAACCCAAAGCACATAAATAATATTTACATGAAGAATCATTAAAATCATAAATAAATCAAAGAGAAAGAGGGTTGAAACAAAGCTAATGAAGGCCCAAGTAGCCAAGAACGGCGGCCCAAAGGCAGCGATGCCCCACATTCGTACGTCGGGTGAGCAATAAATGAATTGTTGACCAAATGAAACCGAAACCGACGAAATCAAACTGAAAATAACCGAATTAACCAAAAAACGGTTAACGGTTATTTTTTTACCCTCGGTTAACCGAACTGAAATATTCATACCTCAATACCATGTATTTCATGTTTTATAATATTATTTGATGCATGCATATCACTATTTCATGAATTTATATCTATAGCTTAATCTTACATTAGGATTCGTCAAACGAATTTTTGAAATTTAAAAGGTTAAGATGTCAAATCATAACATGTGCTTCTCAACCGTTCAAACTTATTAAGAAATTCAGAGACATATAGTGAAAATCAAATTTTGGTGCTTTGTTTTCACTTGTCCACTCTGTTTCAACTTATGAAATCTCAATACTTATATACATAATAGTACGGCATGCCATAATTATAATAGTAATACTGGTAAGGATCCACTTGAATTACCCCCTCCGCCAGCTTTGTTTCCTTGTCTTTCTTTTCGTCGGCCGGACCAACGCTCACTAGCTCCGCGTATCCAACCTTTTTCCTTAACAAGGTAGTCAGTTCGACCGAGTCAATACCCGCACCCTTCACCTCTATCTGCTCTTTATCTGCCCCCACAAATGCCGCTGATTCAACTCCTGATTATCAAATTTCCAATCACCATTTAGTATTATTAGGGAGCTGCTATTCATACACCCGTAATAGTTTTAAAGAAAAAGGGTGTATGAATAGCAAAATGGGTGTTTGAATAGACAATGCCTATTATTATTGTTTATATTTAAACCTGAAAACTGCTTACATATTATTTAAACTTACCGGGGACACTAACGGCGACCTGCATAGCCTTTTGAGTTTTCTTCGTGCTCAACTTCAACACAATCTTTTGCTGTAAAAACATTTCAATTACATGAACTTTAGTTAACTGATTCAAAAATAATAATAATTACAATATGAAGAATAATGGGTTTGAATTGCTAAACAAGATATGTACCTTCTCCATTTCTATAAGTTATATTATGATGGGAGGGAGGATATTGAAAGTAGAAAGAGAAGTTTAAGATTATTAATGGTAGAAGTTGATTGTAAGAATGAGTGTATTTATAGACAATTGAACTCTTGTCGATTGCTTAATGAAGAAGCCTAGGACTAGGAGGACGAGTACCAAGTCAAGGAATGGAGTTGATGACATATATTACTGATTAAGTGATTGTATTCATTATTCATCTTATGTATTACAATTGCTCTTTTTTTCTTTATCCAAACGTAAACTTTTATAAACAATCAGCGAAAAAGTCAAAACAGCCCCCCCCCCCTCCACGAGCCAGAGAGCAACCGCAACCCTAAAACAACTCATATATATGAAAATGAATTTACACCAACTTGACAAATCGATCGGAGCTTTTCTAGATCGATGATTATACAACAAAATGCCAGCGAGTTAATCTCCCCTATTATGAATCAATCTTGATATATGTCCTTTCAAAGATTTTTTGATTTCTCGTTTTCCAAACGCTTCAACAAGCAATTATCACTAACCATGGAACATGTCCTTCTCTTTATTCCCTAACCTCGCCGACTTATACAACTCCAAGGCGTCTCTAACCAAAAAAACAAAGATAGGTGGAACCCTACACCAACGGCATAAATGACCCCACACTTTCGCCGCCACCAAACACCCTGTCGTCAGGTCGTGAGATGCTCTATAGTTTCCAACCCATCTTCACACAAAGGACAAATTTTGTTCACTCCTTATGTATTCCTTCTATTTAAAGCCTCCCAACTAGAAACTCGGTTCACTTTTGCCATTACTAATTCAAAATAAAATATGTTTTCTATCAATAATCCCTCTCATTTAATTGTCAAAAATTTATTGTTTTCTATAGTATTCATATACAATAAAATAAATAATTTTTGTTTTACTTCGTGGCGTATTTATTCAACACTAAAAATATTTACAACCGTACAAATACTTTTTTTCTTCCTATTTTTGTTGATTTTTCATTTCTAACCTCTTTTAAAAGAAAAACGATGTGTATACTTCACACTCAAAATTCGCATGAGGCTGGAATTCACATGTCACTTTCTTATTACTTTGTCGAACCATTTCTAACCTGTTAAGTTTGGGTCGGATATTCTGACCATGTTGCTAAATAATTAATTAAGCTTAGTTTTATCTAGCCTCCATGTACATATTCTCCATTTCACCAATTCGAATTGCAATCAGTAAAATATAGCAAAAGGTTGTATGATTCATGTTAACTTATTTTAGGATTCGTTTTAGACTTTTAGTCGTGTTTATGAATTATGATAGTGTCGAATATTGCAAGTTTACGTCTACTTTTGTTCTAAACCAATTTAGGAAATAATACCCAACCTTTCTTTTGATCATATTATTTCGATACACAAATATATCTTGTGAAAAATCAGTTAAATTTTAAAGTTAATTAAAGAATAGTCATTGACTTTATAGCTTGTTTGAAAATAATAAATTTTCATCCTACCAATTTAATATACATTATAATATAGTATATAATCTTACAATATACAATTATAATAAGTATATAGCTTTTTTTATGTGTTAGTTATATATGAGACGCGTAGATCCCAAGTCCAAAAGTCCTCGTGTTTAAATAAGTGAATAACCTATCATATAGTTGAAGTTTTCCTTCCTCATCTAGTCATCTCTTATCAATATATTCATGTTTGTTTTAAGGGTGTGTTTCTGAAAAATAGGAATTTTTATGTAATGATCAAGTCTCTTGAATATTAATAACACTCAAGTTATTTAAATGCTAATTTTAAAAAATTAAGTGATATGAGTGAAATGTGTATAAATCTTTGTTACTGCCTACTGGTTACTAATTAGTTTTCAAATCTAACATGAAATATAATAAGTAACTTATAGTGAAGAAGTTTCATAATTGTTTAATTTAAACACACTTGAAGAAAAAAAATCACTAAACATTAACAAAGATTCATATACAATCCATTTGCTCACTTGATATAAAAAAAAAAGATAAAAAAAAAGATAAGAAAGAAGCAGTATTAATTAATGTTTATAAAAGAAAGTTGAACGGTACGGAACACTAATGAAACTTTAAGAGGTTTTTGTTATATAAATGACTTTGTTTGAAATATCAAAACTTTCATATCATTTTATACCCTTTTTGGAATCTTAAAGGTTTAGAAAAGAATAAAGTTGTTATGTAAAGGTAAATATGTTATTACTTTTTTGATAAGGTTTGTTTGATACAAGTTAATCAAAGACTAATTGCTTTAACTATGATAAATTAAATGGTTATGTAATTGTTTACCATTCTATCTTACATGAGGACGTAATTATATCTATCTATAGATGCATTCTTTTCATAACCTAAAAAATATCTAAAACTTTATATATTTTAGTTATCCAATTTATTCTAACAACAGTTGAAATTGAGCGTCTCTGTTATAACTTTGAGAGGTTGGATATAGTATCGTCTAATAATCAAAGTATTATGATTTTCTACCTCTGTTCAAGAAAATAACTTACGCTGTCAAAAATGTATTGAACTCGAGATATGGTATGGCTGTGATATTATAAAATATTAAAGTACGATTAATGCCATATGTGAAATGTATAACATACAAACCTTTTGTCTATACTTTTTTGTTAGTTGCTTTAATGTGGTCGTTGTACGCACCTCCGAGCTTGCAACACACAGCTATTGACATTTGATGCTTGCATTTGTCATGTGGTAGTATAGTTAAGAACATAATACTTAACTTGTCCCTCGAGCATTAAAGTTCATCACTTTTGCACCTCGTAATTTAAGAAAACTGCCTTTTGCATATAGATTTGGTTTTCATTTAATTGACCACACCGAGTTAGGTTTCTTAGAACTAAAAAAACTAAATTATAATTGGTTTTAATTAAAATAACGTAGTTTTGATGGTTTTGCATACAATTTACACGCCTTACACTACCAATTTTAAATTTCCGCCGATTCAACTACCAAATTCAAATTTCCAAACGATTTTATAGTTGGCTGTAATGCAGGAATTATCAATGCATCCTATACCTAATACAGTTTCTTCTATATATAAAGCAAAGTTAATATAAAGTTGTTATTTTTTGGGTTTGTGCCACCAAAGTTTCACAATTTTATATGTTTGATTCTTAAACTTTGGATTAATTGAACTTTTGTCCAAAAGTTACACGTATACACCTGTTGGTCTCTCAAATTTGATAATATAAACATTTGTCACAAAACTTTTAAGTCTTTCAATTTTTGGCAAAAGAGTTTTCACTTTTACAATAAAATATTAGGACTTTCAAATTTAGCAAAAAAAACAATTAAAACTTTCAATTTTTGTCACATAACTTTTACCGTAATAAACAGAACCAATACCAACCAAATTCATGCTGTGTCACTTACGTAACGCGCGATAGCTATACGTTCATTTAATCCGCTCTGCTGCAACACACGAATAGAATACTTGTTGGTTACGAAACGAATAAAGTTTATAAGACTCTTTTATGAATTGATATTTTTATTTGATTAAATTAAACCTTCTTTGTTATAAACCAATCGAGATTGGTTCGCTTTCAACTTTTTACTAATTAAAAAGTTTTTGTTTTCAGTAATGCAATCAAGTTATTTTGATTAAAAAAACGAAAATATTATAAACTTATAAAAACAAATATCAAACCCAAGGTATTTCTAATTGTATTATAAACTAACCACAGAGTTAACTTAAACATAATAAATTAACTAATATCTTTCATACAAGTTCTGTTATTAAATATAATACGGCAAATTTAATTCTTACTTTTATATAACTAAAATTCAATCAAATTGCACTTTCATCAACATTTTTACACAATTTCAATGCAGTTGCAACCCTTTTATAATTGTTATTATATCACCCCAACTTTGGTCTTTTTAAGATATTGTTCATTTTTATCAGCAATCTTTCCTTTGATAATTTATCAAGTTTTATCTTTAGGTTTATTCGAATTAATTGGCTCATAAAGGCTTCATTACATGGAAGACGTACCCTTAATTAGGGTCCGACTTAGTTGGCTGACGAGTGATGGCAATAATCGATACGTTTCTTGTATCAAGTCCTACCCGGTAAGCGTTTTTAATATATTAACGGGTATATCTGATGCCTGATGGGTAGTTACACGATATATATCCGACAACTTTTGAGCCGAGTATGGGTCGAACTTTTATAATCGGGCATGAAATTGAAATTACTACTTAAACTCGTTCTACCCGTCATATTGTCATCCCTAATCAACAAGTTTCTATAATCAGGCATGTGATTGAGAAAAATCATGTGAATTTTTTATTACCAGGTTTTAAATCTTCATGTTTATACACTTATGAATACATATGGCTCAGGGTCGTCTCCGAGAATTTAAATACCTCGACCGAGCCCAAAAAAAAGGCCCGCAGCCCTTAACAAAAAATTTTTCGCTAACGTGCATGAATAAAACTTTTATCGAACGATTTATTATAAGCGTAAACCATTCTGAGCATCTCATTGTCTCATAAACCATTGCAAATAACCTTATTTTTAACACCAAAAAACATATATATGTAATATGTATAGAAAAAGTTTATGCCTCGGCCGATAGTGTAGCTCACACACACTCCGAGCCTCCTCTGATTATGGCTATTAATATAAGGTGTTACCAACCGGTCTCATACCTATCAGCTATCCACTATTCACGGGTGTACTTGTATCGATATAACCGTTTTATGTTCTTAATTATGTATTTATGTGGTTCAACCTTACGGTTGATCACTACCTAAAGTTCAATCTTAAACTCACCTTGAAAACCGGTTTATAATATAAAATATTTATTTACAATTATATAATTTCAAATAGTCTAATATATTATTTCTTATTTTAATGTTAAGTATTAATTATATATTAATACATTTGGTTTTGATGCAAATAAACTGGTTTGAGTAATCGGACGTGTATGTCTAAATATCTTACCTGCTACTTCTATTTAAAATGATATCATATCTGGTCTCATATTCAAATTCTTCCCGTTACCAAATCCTAAATATTTCAAGTTTCATTTTGTATACGAAAAATCTTTAAAAATAGATAAACAAAACAAAAAAGCAGAAAAAAAAAAAAAAAAAAAACTCAATCCACCTAACACGCTTGCAAGTCTTTGTTATGTTGAATTATCAACTTAGGAAATTTCTATGAAAATGTAAGGCATTTGATGTATTAATTGCTAGAAAGCGATTTGTAATATACGTCATAAAATTGTTGGAAACATTTCATAATCTGTGTTCTCAAAACTTTTAGAAACTTTAATTTGATCATAGAATTTATTCATAATCATGTACATCATAACTTATTTATACAAACGTCATGAGAAAAAAAATGCATAACCCATCTGAATGTGAAGCGTATACGCCTTTGGAACCACTTATAATCCCTACTATGCTTTTAACGGTGATGTTGATGCTTCCGCACTATGAGATCTTATGTTTGTTCTCCAAAGGTAACCAATCTTTTTGAATAATGTAATTATATTTTTTACCGTTAGCAAACTAACTCAATGCAAAAGGTAGAGGGATCGTGAAATGATGTAGAGGGAACATGAAACAAAAGGCTGTGAAGTTGTGTTCAGAGTGACAACATTTCGTATACATACTCGAACTTCATATGGTGGTTGATGAATGGGAAATTCAATGCTTTTATACGACGCGGATGTCCTTTCCCAAGTGGGTGAAGGCTAACGATGCAAGCTTGCTTAACGCATCCGCAGATTTGTTTTCGCTTCGCTTGATGTGCATAACTTTGCAATCGTTGAAATCGCGCATAAGGATTTTTGCTTGTGCGAGGTACAAGGCCATTGTGTCGTTCACGGCCGTGTACGTCCCGTTTATTTGGTTGGCTACTAACATGGAATCCACGTGGGCTTCCAAGTTTTTCACCCCCATCTTACACGCAATTCTTAATCCGGCCAAGAATGCTTCGTACTCCGCTTCGTTATTCGTACTTGGGAAATCCAGCCAAATAGCGTAAGTGTACTCTTGGCCTGCTGGGTTAGTTAGTTTCAACCCTGCGCCTGAACCCTCGTTGTTGGCTGCTCCATCAGTATAGAGTCGCCAGACATCATCAATGTTTTGTGCTGGAGAGGGTTGAGCCTCTTCCTGGTACTCTTTTTCCCGCGAAGCGGGGTCTTCTGCGATAAAGTCGGCCAAGACCTGGCCTTTTATGGCTGGTCTTGGCTTGTACTTTATCGCGTATTCTCCTAATTCAATTGCCCATTTGGCTAGGCGCCCTGACAACTCGGGTTTGCCTAGAACGTTTGCAAGTTTGAAGTTGGTGAGAATGGTGATTGGGTGGCCTTGGAAATATCGTCTTAGCCTGCGTGAAGCCTGTACAAGCGCAAAGACTAATTTTTCCAGGGTAGAGTACCGGGTTTCTACGTCTGTTAAAACGCGGCTAACATAGTAGATGGGCATCTGGATGCCTTTTCGTTCTACTAGTAAGACTGCCCCGGTTGCTCTGTTTGTGGCGTAGAGGTAGAGAATTAATTCCTCCCCCACTTCTGGTGCTGTGAGTGTTGGGAGTTCGATCAAGCGTGACCGAATCTCTTGAAAAGCTGCTTCCACTTCTGGTGTCCAGCGGAAGTGTGTTTTCTTCAAGCAATTTCTCAATGTTGACACGAATGGGAACGACCTATCCGCATGGTTTGCCAAAAAGCAGTTAAGTGAGACTAGTCGTCCATTCAGTGTCTGAGCCTGTTTGATGGTAGTAGGTGATTCCATTTTCATAATGGCTTCGACCTTTTTAGGGTTCGCTCTAAAGCCATCTTTGGTGACGATGACTCCTAAGAACTTCCCTTCTTCCATCCCAGAAGAACACTTGCTCGGGTTGAGCTTCATGTTTATCCGTCTGAGCGTGTTGAAAGTTTCTTCGATGTCTTTCAACATCGCTTCTGGCTCAAGGCTTTTGATGACCAAGTCATCCATGTAAACTTCCAAGTTCCTCCCGATTTGGGCATGGAACTCTTTCTCCATCAGGCGTTGGTATGTGGACCCGGCATTCTTAAGTCCGAATGGCATCATTTGATAACAAAATGTGTCATCGAGCGTCCGAAATGCGGTTTTGTCCTGATCGTCAACGGCTATGTGGATTTGATGGTATCCCTTATATGCATCAAGGAAGCATTTAAGGCGAAACGGTGCTAACGAATCTACCTTAAGGTCAATTTCGGGTAACGGGTAACAATCCTTGGGGCCTGCTTTGTTTAGGTCTTTGAAGTCTATGCACATGCGCCATTGTTTGTTGGATTTCGGTACCATGACGGGATTTGCAACCCATGTTTGATATTTACTAACGCGTACGATGCCTGCGTCAAGGAGTTCCTTGACTTGGGTTCTACACGCGTTAGCCTGTTCCGCACCCATTACGCGACGCTTTTGTATGACTGGCGTAAAAGCCGGGTCACATTTGAGCTTATGCTCCGCCTTACTTCGGGGTACACCAGTCATGTCAGCTGGTGTCCACGCGAAGATGTTAGCATTTTTTTGCAATAAGCGTTTGAGTAAGGTGCGTGTGGGATTAGTGATTGTTGGGCCAATGGTGACGGCCTGGTCAGGGTATTTGCCATTGAAGGCCCATTCTTCTGGCTCGGTAATGGTCGGTTTAGCCATCTTTGGTTTGGGTTTAGATGAGACAGATGCGATGCATACCTGGGGAATACCCGTGATCATCGCGACACCCTTAGCTGTTGGCCATCCCATCATGCCATGGACCGAAGACACCACGACATTAAATCTTGCCATCCCATCTCTCCCGAAGAGAATGTCGTATGTGTGGTGTGGCTTCCTCATTACGACGAAGTCCACGTCTTCTGTGCGGGAGTATTTCCCGTCCGTGAGAGTGACGGGGAAAGATAGGATACCCAAGGGGGTGTTTGTGCTGCCGTCAAACCCTTCCATCGAGGCGTAAACTGTTTCTAGGCGTTCTTTGTCTTCGTCGTCTAGCTTGTCGAAGAACTGCCTATACATAACCGTTGACGAAGCGCCGTTATCAGCAAGAGTGCGGGAGGTGATGTAGTGCCCCAGCTGGCTTTTAATGACTATGGGGCCTTCTTTGTTGGGCCCCCTGGCACACGCGGGAAGCGCACTTCAGCTTCCTTCCACGCACTCGGCTCTGTTGTTCGTCGTTTTCTTCCTCTGACGCTGCCATGAACCATGTGAATGCTGATGTCGACGGGCTTTCGTCCGTTGCCCTTGTACGGATTGTCGTTCCTCCCTCCGTTCTTGATCGACGCCACGAGGTGTGTAAGTTTTCCATCTTTGACAAATGTTTCGACAATATCCTTCAAAGATGTACATTCCTCCGTGGTGTGGCCTTTGGTCCCGTGGAAGTCACAGGATTTTCTCTGATCAGCGTTATGACGTTGTCGGATTATTGGAGCCTTTGGCCATGGGAGTTTCTCGATGGCAAATATCTCGGTGACGCTTTTGGTGAGTGGCGTCCATCTGGGATTCCTGTTTGATGAATGCGTGTTGTCCCTTCCGCCTAAGAGAGGGCGAGAGCTGGATGAGGTGTCAAAGTTTATCCTTGACTGCCAAATACCAAGCTTCCTCTTCTTATTTTGTCGGGCGGTACGGACGTTATTTTCTCTTGTCCTCTGCGTGTAGAGGTTTGTGCTCTGGGGATGATTTCTACCCAGTTGCTTCTCCGTCTCGGCAAAGCGTTTAGCTGCCGTCATGATGGAATCCCATGTGGATGGCATGCCATATTTACCCGTCAACGTGCGGATAAGCTCTGGGTACTCAGCGCCCTGGATGAAAGCGGCGCGAACAAGATCTTCACTGATGGTGTCCAGACTTAGCTTCTTTGAGTTGAAGCGAGTGATGAAGTCTAGCAAAGATTCATCTTCCTCTCTGACGCAGTTGAGGATCGTCCACTGCTCTTTAGTATATTTTCTTTGTTGACTGAAGTGCTGGCTGAACTTGTGCTGGAAGTCTGCCTAATCATAGATGTGGTGGACCGGTAGACGATCAAACCACGCTCTGGCTGCCCCGACGAGCGTCATCTGGAACATGTAGCACCATGTGGGTTCCGTCCAAATGCTGACGGTTGCCCCCGCTATAAATCTGTTCAAGTGATCGTCCGGGTCAGATACGCCGTCGTAAGTGCCTATGTTGGACATCTGTTTGACACTCTTTGGAGCGATTGCTTCCGCAATGTCTCTTGCAAACTTGGACGTTCCCGCATTTGCAACAGTCGGTCTGAAAGTTTTGGAGAAGTCACGTGGGTTTCCCCCCGTGCTCTTTGGCTTGAAAGTTTCTCCAAAACTTCTTTTCGAGCGGAAGTCTGCTTCTTTACGCTTCCCTTTCGCCTTATGACGAGGGTTTGCGTCACTGTCAGATTCTTCCCAATCGTCATCCGAATACTCGCAATCATTGCTCATGTTGAGCTGTTGTCGAGTGCTTCCGAATTCGTCGTTGGCCTGTTGGAGTGAACGTAAACGTTCATCCAACTCAGCTTGGAATTCTTTCTGACGTGCTTCCGCCCAAGCTTTAACTTGATCTAGTGTTTGGCGGGGAAGCCTCGTTTGTTGCTTCTCCACCTGGGTATCAATGAATCCCAGGGGAGGATTGTTTACTGTACTTGCCCCGGCTTGGGTAGCTGGGGTAGTGTTCGTAAAAACCGTGTATTCACCGGTGTTCCTCCCAGTAGCTGGGATTGTGGTTACCGAAGTTTCTTGGTCACTCGGTGGCCTTGGCATCGGAGTAACCTTAACCATCTTTCCAGAAGTTTGAAAAAACTGAGAAAATGAATTAGTTCTAGCTTAATGCACGGATGGCGCCAATGAAGAAACACTAAATGTCCCCGGCAGATTACGGATAATCTTGGGGTTAAGTAGATGTTTCCCACGAGGGTTAGGTCCGGCAAAGATGGTTATTCTTCTCGACCTGCAAAACAGACACCGTGAGCTTGTCACTGAGAAGGGGGGGTTCCTCCTTGTGACCACCCTCCGGCGTGAGAATCAGACTAGATTGCTCTGAATATAAGTGTATATTGAGAGAAAGAGCTAGAGAGAAGATAAGATGATGATACCGTTCCAAGGTGTTGGAGTATTTATAGCCGAAGGTAGGTTTCCAAGCAGGTACAGCCAGCTGTATATAATATTCCTTTTCCACCAACTACGGGCTACGTACGTGCCACGATGGGAGTTGGTGGGTAGGCAGCGGCTGATAGTGACATTTTGTACTGGAGCGTGCTCCTCCTCGTACTATTGTCGGTGAGCTGTCACCCTGTGATTGGTTCATGGGCTGCTTTTGTCAGATTTTGTCTATTTTGTCCATACCTTGGCAGGTATAGTACAAAAGATCTTCCAGAAGCGTATGGACTGGCTCTTTTGGGCGGGAATATTCCCGCCTTGCTCATTCTTTCCTCAGGTGACATTGCTGAAGTATGAGTCAGTGCCTTTTGCGTGTAGCCTTACTGTTAGTGCGGGTAGCCTTCCTTCTTGGCTTGTACCCACAGCTGCGGGAACAGGTAGGGTACTGTACCAAGGGAGGCTTTCCTGCGGGAACAGCTGGCTTACTGTGTGTAAGGTCTTCATCTCTGAGCATGGTGGGTCCTGCGGAACCAGCTGGTCTTTGCGCAGACGTACCTCTTCAAGGTGTGTCTTGCGGGTCCAACTGGGCTTTGCGGGGACCTACCTCTTCAAACACCTAACAGGTTCGTCACCATGACCCAACATGCTTTTGTATGTTATTATAGATTTTGTTGGAAATAATAATTTGATTTATACTAAATTTTATTATTTGAAAGATGATATTTATCTTTCACAAGATTTTGGCAACATATATTCCTTTATATGGTTCCGTATATTATAGATTTTGTTGGTAATAATACTTTGATGTATAGTTGTATACCAGTTTTTTTTATCGTTTGAAAGATGTTATTTCTCTTTCACAAGATTTAGGCAATATATTCCTTCATTTGTTTAATTCTACCAAAATAACATATAGAAACGTCATATATCTTTGATGAAAGATCCGTCCTTAGTTTTCTTTAACTTCCATCTTTGATATATCAAGAACTTTGGGTGTTTAATGTAATGTATATATGTGTGAACCCTCGGGTGGGCAAAAGTAAAAGTGCACTAATTTTGACGTTATTTTACTAATCTCGTGAAAATAACGTTAAAAGTGGCGGAAGGTTAATCAGGCATCATGTGGTGGCGTTGATAGCCGAAAGACAAGGGCAGATGCACCAATCAGCCGGTGTCCCTGATGATTGAGTGCTATGTGCCTTATGTCCAAGGCTTGATGCAAAACTACTATCGAGCCGGGGGTCTCACCGGAAGCAGCCTCTCTATCCCTATGGGATAGAGGTAAGACTGTCTACATCTTACCCTCCTCAGACCCTACCATAGCATTGCTATTGGTGGGATATACTGAGTACGATGATGATGATGATGATGATGATGATGATGATGATGATTTGGGTGTTTAAGAGACTCTCAATGTCACACTGTTACCAGGCTACCAATTCAAAGACTATAAACCAACAATTTTATATTTGAAGTGATCAAGTTTCTTGATTCATGTTTTGATTTCACTCTTCATTCTAGTTTGACATCTAAACTCACTCTAGTAAACTGTGTTTTTAATTTTCTTCACCATGTGTTATGTTTTGAATTTTAGAACAATATGAGTGGTACGGTTAGTCTTACAAGTCCAATCAATAACATACGGAATTCAACAAACTTAAACTAGTTTTCTCCGAGAAAAACATAGGATTTTGTCACACAACAGAACAGTGAGATTTAATTGACATAAACTTTTATTACACACTGTTTACATAAAACTGAAACCAACTATCTATGCCCTGCTTGGAATTATGAAATCTCAATATATTAATTAATATACATAATAGTAGCCATAGTTATTATAGTAATTATACTGGTATGGATCTACTTGAAACGTCACCTCCGGAAGCTTTACTTCCTTTGATTCGGGTTTCTTTTCAACCGGACCAACGCTCACTAGCTCCGTGTATCCAACCTTTTTCCTTAGTGAAGTTGTTAGTTCCACCGAGTCAATACCCGCACCCGTAACCGCTATTTGGTCTGACCCTACAAAAGCCGCTGATTCAACACCTGTTTGTCAAATTTCAATTTACGATTTAGTTAAAATGATTACTTGAAAAATATTTTGTTCTTTGAGATTTTACTGGGTATGGTTGTTGTTGTATTACTTACCGAAGATGCCAACTGCAACCTGCAGGGCTTTACGGGATTTCTTGTCGTTGTTCATGGTCACCTTCACCGCAATCTTTTGCTGCAAAGGCATTTTAATCACATGAATTTCAGTAAACTGATTCAAACATAAACATAATAATAATAATAATAATAATAATAATAATAAAAATAATAGTAATAATAATAATAATAATCATAAACGGATATGAGCTACTAAAAACATATATACCTTCTCCATTGGTGTAAGTTGTATGAGGATATTGAGTTCAATTATGTGTTTTCTCTCTAAAGAGTAGAAAGAGAAGCTTAAGATGATTAGTGGAAGAAGATGAATGAAGAGTGAGTATCATGAGTGGTGAAGAAACACTAATCGACCCCGGGCAGATTACGGATAATCTGGGGGTTAAATAGATGTTTCCCACGAGAGGTTGGATCCGGCAAAGATGGTTCTTCTGATAACCTGCAAAACAGACACCGTGAGCTCGTCACTGAGAAGGGGGGGGGGTTCCTCCTTATGACCACCCTCCGGCGTGAGAATCAGACTAGATTGCTCTTGAATATAAGTGTATATTAAGAGATTGCTAGAGCATATATCAGGTATAATATGTAAGATACAAGATAGTATATGATAAGATGAGATGATCATACCATTTGGGGTATTTATAGCCGAATGTAGGTTTCCAAGAAGGTATAGCCGGCTGAATAGTATTCCTGTTCTACCAACTGTGGCCTACGCACGTGCCATGCTGGTAGTTGGTGGGTAGGCAGCGGCTGACAGTGACCAGGCCTGCTGTGTACTATTCCTTTTCCACCAACTGCCGGCTATGCACGTGGTATGACAGGAGTTGGTGAGTAGGCAGCGGCTAATAGTGATACAGTACAAGAGCATGCTGCTCGCCATACTGTTGTCAATGAGCTGTCGTATCTCTGGTCAGATCTTTTGCCCATACCTCGTCAGGTACAGTACAAAAGATCTTCCCGTATCGTACGGACTGGCTTATTTGGGCGGGAGTATTCCCCCTCCCGCCTTTGTGCGGGATTGTTCCCGGCTTTGCTCATTCCTTCAGGTGACAACTGAATTATTATGAGTGTTAAGCCTTGTGCGTGTAGCCTTGCTGCGCGGGTAGCCTTCTCTGATGGCTGGTATCCGTAAATGCGGGAACAGGAGGAGTACTTGGAAACCATTGGGAGGCGTTTCCTGCGGGAACAGCTAGCGTACTGCGCGTAAGGACGTCACGTCTCTGAGCGTGGTGGGTCTTGCCGATCCAGTTGGTTTCTGCGCAGACGTCTCTCTTTGAGGTGAGTCTTGCGAGTTTGGTCTTTGCGCAGACGTCCCTCTTTGAGGTGAGTCTTGCGGGTCCAACTGCGCAGACGTCTCTCTTTGAGGTGAGTCTTACGGGTCCAACTGGGCTCTGCTGGGACCTACCTCTTCAAGTCCCCCCAGTCCAATGTTCTTCTCATGAATGTTTAATAAAGTGAGGTGAACTTTTGGACTTAAGCAAAGGGTTTTTGAAAAGGTTTTAGTTTTAAGGTTTTCCATGGGGATTTTTCCCGCGGAAGTCCTAATGTCACTTGTAGAAATTCCCGACTTTCCTGCTTGATCTTTGGGTATGATGCGGGTAGGTCTGTAACCTCCTCGTAAGTCAGGAGCGTTGAGTCCTAGTTGTGTGGATTCTCCATGAGGTTTTGGTAGTTTTGAACATAGTGATCAATTATGTTAAAACCACCAATTCCATCTTGAAACTTCAAACAATCTAGTTCTCGACGTTCCTGCTATGCGGGGATGTTATTCCCGTTTCCGCAAGCATGGCCCAGAAGATCCTTCTTGGTTTCATTTCCCTGCGGAGTGCTAGGTATGTGAAGGGTTTTGCCTTGACACTGTACCCGCACTCGTCTTATAGTTACTTTACTTCCAAGGTATTCCTGGAGTCAATTCCCTGCAGGTGCTAGGTATGTGAAGGGTTTTGCCTTGACACTGTACCCGCACCCGTCTTATAGTTACTTGGTTGCCGAGGTATTTTTGGCTTCAATTCCCTGCAGGTGCTAAGTATGTGAAGGGTTTTGCCTTAACACTGTACTCGCACCCGTCTTATAGTTACTTGGTTGCCAAGGTAAGGGGTATTTTCCCGCTTACTTTTGAATCTTTGGGACTTGCGTTATAAACGTTACATGACTTGCGCATGCATATTTTAGTTTATTTTAGCAATTTTCCCAGTGTTTTGGATAAGTTAACCGTTCGACGCGCGGTTGTCAATTGGTTCGGTTTCCTCTCATGATTTGTGCGGTTAGGACCGGCACTTTCATTTAGTGGGATGACCAAAGTTTACCTATGACTGACCTGCGTGAAGGTTTGCCGTTTTTTGGGTTTATGCGGGTTTTACCGCCTTCCCCACGCAACGGCTTTCTTTCACACTTATGTATGCGGTGAAGACCGGCATATCCGTGTGGAAAGTTAAAAGTATAAATGTAAAATCATCAGCGTCGATGTTCTAAGGAGAATCATTTCCATTAGAAGTGGCTCTGGGCCTTTTCTTTACAAATTTGGAATTGATCTACATGTAACATTTGCGTAATTGAGCTCCGTTCCATGTTCGTGGGACGGGAGTGCCATCGAGCCTTTCGAGCCGGTATGCGCCCTTTCCCAGTACTTGTTTGATAACGTACGGACCTTCCCAGACAGGGGTCAGCTTTCCTGGGCGCTCTTGGTTCGAAGCCTCGTTGTTACGCAATATGTAGTCTCCTACATTGAAGTTGCAGAGTTTTACCCGCGTGTTGTAGTACTTTTGCATTTGTCGTTTGTAGTTCTCTTCACGCATTGCGGCTAAGTCTCCGCGTTCCTCGGTTAGCATAAGGTCTAACCGTCTTTCCGCATCATTGTCCTATGGTTGAATCATGACCCTTGGTGAGGGTAAACCAATTTCGACCGGGACCATGGCTTCAGTGCCATAAGTGAGGCTAAACGGGGTTTCTCCCGTACTTGCCTTTTTCATCGTTCTGTGTGCCCAAAGTACGTGTGGAACTTCGTCCACCCAGCCGGATCTGTGTTCCAATAGTCTTCTCTTTATGCCGTCGACGATGGTCCTATTTGCTCTTTCCACCTCACCATTACCCTGCGGGTGCGCCACCGAGGTAAAGGTGTGGGTGATTTGAAATTCTTTAAGCCACTGTTGTAGCTTCTTGTCAGCAAAGTTGGTGCCGTTATCGCTCACCAAATTCTGTGGAAGCCCGAAACGACAAATAATAAATTCCCAAATGAATTTTTTGATATGTTTTGCGGTCGTTTGGGCTAAGGGTTTTGCCTCTATCCACTTGGTGAAGTAGTCGATGGCGACCACTAGAAACTGGACGTTCCCTGCTGCTGTGGGAAATGGGCATGTCACGTCGATGGCCCACTTCTGAAATGGCCATGCAGAGGTGACTGGAACAAGTTCATTCTTCGGGCGATGCGTGTTGGGTGCGTAGAGCTGACAAGACCTGCACTTTCTGATGTACGCAAGCGCATCCGTATGCATCCCCGGCCAAAAGTATCCCACGTTGTTTAGCTTAGCTACAACTGCGCGTGGACCTGCATGTATCCCACAGATGCCTTCGTGTACTTCCCTTAGGAGGTAGTTGGCATCTTGGTCGTCAACGCATCTGATGAGGGGGCCAAGAAAGTTACGTCTGTAAAGGATGTCATCGATGAGTTGATAGTTCAGTGCTTTACAGCGTAGTTTTCTTGCCTGTGTTTTTGACTCTGGTAGTATACCCGCCGCAAGGTAATTTATTATTGGTGTCATCCACGTTTCTGTGCCGGTTTGGATGACACAGACTTCCTTGTATGGGACTGATGGTGCTCCAAGGAGTTCAATGCGGATGTCCTTTCCCAAGTGGGTGAAAGCTAATGACGCAAGCTTGCTTAACGCATCCGCAGATTTGTTTTCGCTACGCTTGACGTGTATGACTTTACAATCATTAAAATCGCGCATGAGGGTTTTTGCTTGAGCGAGGTACAAGGCCATTGTGTCGTTCACAGCCGTGTACGTCCCGTTTATCTGATTGGCTACTAACATGGAATCCACATGGGCTTCCAAGTTCTTTACTCCCATTTTACGCGCAATCCTCAACCCGGCCAAGAATGCTTCATACTCAGCTTCGTTATTCGTACTTGGAAAGTCCAGTCGAATAGCGTAAGTGTATTCTTGGCCGGCTGGGTTTGTAAGTTTTAACCCTGCGCCTGAGCCCTCGCTGCTGGCCGCTCCATCAGTGTAAAGTCGCCAGACATCATCGATGTCTTGTGCTGGAGAGGGTTGAGCCTCGTCCTGGCACTCTTTCTCCCGCGATGCGGGGACTTTGGCAATAAAGTCGGCCAAGACCTGGCCTTTTATAGCTGGCCTTGGCTTGTACTTTATCGCGTATTCTCCCAATTCTATTGCCCATTTGGCTAGGCGTCCCGAAAGTTCGGGTTTGCCTAAAACGTTTGCAAGTTTGAAGTTGGTGAGAATAGTGATTGGGTGAACTTGGAAATATCGTCTTAGCCTGCGTGAAGCCTGTACAAGTGCTAAGACTAATTTTTCCAGGGTAGAGTACCGAGTTTCGACGTCTGTTAGGAGACGTCTAACATAGTAGATTGGCATCTGGATGCCTTTTCGCTCGACTAACAGGACGGCCCCGGTTGCTCTATCTGTGGCGGAGAGGTATAGGATTAATTCCTCTCCCGCTTCTGGTGCTGTGAGCGTTGGGAGTTCGATCAAGCGTGACCGAATTTCCTGAAAAGCTGCTTCCGCTTCTGGTGTCCAGCGGAAGTGCGTTTTCTTTAGACAGTTTCTCAGCGTCGACACGAATGGGAACGACCTATCCGCATGATTTGCCAAGAAGCGGTTAAGTGCAACTAGGCGTCCGTTCAGTGTCTGAGCTTGCTTGATGGTAGTAGGTGATTCCATTTTGATAATGGCTTCGACCTTTTCAGGGTTCGCTCTGAAGCCATCTTTTGTAACAATGACTCCTAAGAACTTCCCTTCTTCCATCCCAAAGGAACACTTGCTCGGGTTGAGCTTCATGTTTATCCTTCTGAGTGTGTTGAATGTTTCTTCGATGTCTTTCAACATCGCTTCTGGGTCAAGGCTTTTGATGACCAGGTCATCCATGTATACTTCCAAGTTCCTCCCAATTTGGGCATGAAACTCTTTGTCCATCAGGCGTTGATATGTGGACCCGGCATTCTTAAGTCCGAATGGCATCATTTGATAACAGAATGTGCCATCGGGCGTCCGATATGCTGTTTTGTTCGGATCGTCAACGGCCATGTGGATTTGATGGTACCCTTTATACGCATCAAGGAAGCATTTAAGGCGAAACGGTGCTAACGAATCTACCTTAAGATCAATTTCGGGTAACGGGTAACAATCTTTGGGGCATGCTTTGTTCAAGTCTTTGAAATCTATGCACATGCGCCATTGCTTGTTAGACTTCGGTACCAAAACGGGATTTGCAACCCAAGTTTGATATCTGCTAACGCGTACGATGCCCGCGTCAAGGAGTTCCTTGACTTGGGTTCTACACGCGTTAACTTGTTCCGCCCCCATTACTCTACGCTTTTGTATGACCGGCGTAAAAGCCGGGTCACACTTGAGCTTATGCTTTGCTTTACTTCGAGGTACACCAGTCATGTCTGCTGGTTTCCATGCGAAGATGTCAGCGTTTTTCTGTAGTAAGCGTTTGAGTAATGTGCGCGTAGGATCAGTGATTGTTGGGCCAATGGTAACCGCCTGGTCGGGGTATTTGCAATTGAAAGCCCATTTTTCTGGTTCGGTGATGGTGGGTTTAGCCATCTTTGGTTTGGGTGTTGATGAGACAGATGCGATGCATACCTGGGGAATACCGTTGATCATCGCCACGCCCTCAGCTGTTGGCCATCCCATCATGCCGTGGACTGAAGATACCACGGCATTGAATCTTGCCATCCCGTCTCTCCTGAAGAGAATGTCGTACGTGTGGTGTGGCTTCCTCATTACGACAAAGTCCACATCTTCTGTGCGGGAGTGTTTTCCGTCTGTGAGAGTGACGGGGAAAGATAGGATACCCAGAGGGGTGTTTGTGCTGCCGTCGAACCCTTCCATCGAGGCATAGACCGTTTCCTGGCGTTCCTTGTCTTCATCATCTAGCTTGTCGAAGAACTGCCTGTACATAACCGTTGACGAGGCGCCGTTGTCAACAAGAGTGCGGGAAGTGATGTAGTGCCCCAGCTGGCTTTTGATGACGATAGGGCCTTCTTTGCTGGGTCCTCCTGGCACTCGCGGGAAGCGCACCTCAGCTTCTTTCCATGCGCATGGTTCTGTCGTCCGTCTTTTTCTTCCTCTGATGTTACCACGAACCATGTGAATGCTGATGTCAACGGGCTTTCGTCCGTTGCCTTTGTATCGGTTGTCATTCTTCCCTCCACTCCTGATTGATGCCACCAGGTGTGTAAGCTTGCCCTCCTTGACGAATGTTTCAATAATATCCCTCAAGGATGAACACTTCTCAGTGGTGTGACCCTTTGTGCCGTGGAAGTCACAGTATTTGCTCTGATCCGCGTCAGGTCGTTGCCGGACCGTTGGAGCTTTTGGCCATGGGAGTTTCTCAGTGGCAAATATCTCCATGACGCTTTTGGTGAGCGGCGTCCACCTGGGGCGTCGGTTTGATGGGTGTGTATTACCCCTTCCGCCTACTAGGGAGCGAGAGCTGGATGAGGTGTCAAAGTTTACCCTTGACTGCCACATGCTTAGCTTCCTCCTTTTGTTTTGCCGGGCGGTCTGGACGTTGTTTTCTCTAGTCCTCTGCGTGTAGAAGTTTGTAATCTGGGGAAGATTCCCACCTAGTTGCTTCTCTGTTTCGGCAAAGCGCTTGGCTGCCGTCATGATGGCATCCCATGTGGATGGCATGCCATCTTTACCCGTCAACGTGCGGATAAGCTCTGGGTATTCGGCGCCTTGGATGAAAGCGGCGCGAACAAGGTCTTCGCTTATAACGCCCAGACTCAGCTTTTTCGAGTTAAAGCGAGTGATGAAGTCTAGTAAAGGTTCATCCTTATCTCTAACGCAGTTGAGGATCGTCCACTGTTCTTCAATATATTTCCTCTGTTGACTGAAGTGTTGGCTGAACTTGTGTTGGAAGTCCGCCCAATCATAGATGTGGTGGACCGGTAAACGGTCAAACCACGCTCTAGCCGCTCCAACCAGTGTCATCTGGAACATATAACACCACGTGGGTTCTGTCCAGTTGCTGACGGTTGCCCCCGCAATGAATCTGTTCAGGTGATCATCTGGGTCGGATATACCATCATAAGTGCCGATGTTGGGCATCTGCTTGGCACTTTTCGGGGCGATTGCTTCCGCAATGTCCCTTGCAAACTTGGATGTTCCCGCGTTTGCAGCAGTTGGTCTGAAGGTTTTGGAGAAGTCACGTGGGTTTCCCCCCGTGTTCCTTTGTTTGAAGGTTTCTCCGAAATTCCTTCTCGTTTGGAAGTCCGTTTCTTTATGCTTCCCTTTCGCCCTAAGGCGAGGGTTTGCGTCGGTGTCGGATTCCTCCCGATCATCGTCCGAGGACTCCAACTCACTACTCATGTTGAGCTGTTGTCGAGTGCTTCCAAATTCGTCAGCCTGTTGGACGGAACGCAAGCGTTCGTCCAACTCAGCTTGGAATTCCTTCTGACGTGCCTCCGCCCACGCTTTAACTTGTTCAAGTGTTTGGCGGGGGAGTCTCGTCTGTTGTCCTTCCGTTTGGGTATTACTGAATCCCAGGGGATGGTTGTTTACTGCACTTGCCCTGGCTTGGGTAACCGGGGTAGTGTTCGTAAAATTTACTGCACTTGCCTCGGCTTGGGTAACCGGGGTAGTGTTCGTAAAATTTGTGTGCTCGCCGGTGTTCCCCCCCAGTAGCTGGGGTTGTGGTTACCGGGGCTTCCTGGTAACTCGTTGGCCTTGGGACCGGAGTAACGTTAACCATCTTTCCAGAAGTTTTGAAAAAACTGGAGAAAAATTAGTTCTAGCTTTTATGCACGGATGGCGCCAATGAAGAAACACTAATCGACTCCGGGCAGATTACGGATAATCTGGGGGTTAAATAGATGTTTCCCACGAGAGGTTGGATCCGGCAAAGATGGTTCTTCTGATAACCTGCAAAACAGACACCGTGAGCTCGTCACTGAGAAGGGGAGGGGGGTTCCTCCTTGTGACCACCCTCCGGCGTGAGAATCAGACTAGATTGCTCTTGAATATAAGTGTATATTAAGAGATTGCTAGAGCAGATATCAGGTATAATATGTAAGATACAAGATAGTATATGATAAGATGAGATGATCATACCATTTGGGGTATTTATAGCCGAAGGTAGGTTTCCAAGAAGGTATAGCCGGCTGAATAGTATTCCTGTTCTACCAACTGTGGCCTACGCACGTGCCATGCTGGTAGTTGGTGGGTAGGCAGCGGCTGACAGTGACCAGGCCTGCTGTGTACTATTCCTTTTCCACCAACTGCCGGCTATGCACGTGGTATGACAGGAGTTGGTGAGTAGGCAGCGGCTAATAGTGATACAGTACAAGAGCATGCTGCTCGCCATACTGTTGTCAATGAGCTGTCGTATCTCTGGT
The DNA here is from genome assembly GCF_021521415.1 of Bidens hawaiensis. Lineage (NCBI taxonomy): Eukaryota > Viridiplantae > Streptophyta > Magnoliopsida > Asterales > Asteraceae > Bidens > Bidens hawaiensis. The sequence goes on from NW_027496663.1 coordinate 136,762, forward strand.
CAGATCTTTTGCCCATACCTCGTCAGGTACAGTACAAAAGATCTTCCCGTATCGTACGGACTGGCTTATTTGGGCGGGAGTATTCCCCCTCCCGCCTTTGTGCGGGATTGTTCCCGGCTTTGCTCATTCCTTCAGGTGACAACTGAATTATTATGAGTGTTAAGCCTTGTGCGTGTAGCCTTGCTGCGCGGGTAGCCTTCTCTGATGGCTGGTATCCGTAACTGCGGGAACAGGAGGAGTACTTGGAAACCATTGGGAGGCGTTTCCTGCGGGAACAGCTAGCGTACTGCGCGTAAGGACGTCACGTCTCTGAGCGTGGTGGGTCTTGCCGATCCAGTTGGTTTCTGCGCAGACGTCTCTCTTTGAGGTGAGTCTTGCGAGTTTGGTCTTTGCGCAGACGTCCCTCTTTGAGGTGAGTCTTGCGGGTCCAACTGCGCAGACGTCTCTCTTTGAGGTGAGTCTTACGGGTCCAACTGGGCTCTGCTGGGACCTACCTCTTCAAGTGGGTATTTATAGGAGACTGGAAACCGTAATGAACAAGGCGAGGGGCCACGACCAAGTCAAGCAGTGCCAACGAAGTTTCGCATTATTTTGTAATCAATATGACACAATTTTATTTTATTTTTTATTTATTTACGCTATTTTTCACATTAATTGTTTTCTATAATATTTATTAAGATACGGTATTTATAATTTTTTAACATCGAATTTCTATTGTTTTTATTGTCTATGAGACCTAAACCAAAATTTCCCAAACCCTGTTAATGTAAGATGTTTAAAGGTTTTGTTTTTACCAATAAATCATCAACTAAATTGGTTTACATTATTTATAAATAATGTTCATTTTAAACCATTCCGTATTGATTCAACCTTAAAAAACTAGGTTGTCAACGTGCGCGTTCCGCCGGGGCTATTTTGTGTTAGTAACACCCGGACGTTGTTTCCGTAAGTTGGGACAAATTCGGTTGCTATCGGTTACGTTCTTTACGGTACCAAAACTAAACCCAAATAATAATTAATCAAACTAACGTATTTAAAAACAAAAGACCATACCACCTTACTTTCTCATCGTCTGATTTAGTATGAAATCTATAAATACAAAAACGATTTCTATTTAAAAAAACCACTTAAACAAAGATCGAACTCAAGACCTTCTAGCTGGAACCATATAGCAATACCACCACAACTTTCTATTTTGTTACATTTGTTACATTCAGATGAGTAACACTAAAAAGCTTTCAACGTAATAAAATAAAAGCTTAATGGCTGTCATGTGATTAAAACTCTACTTAAATCACTGTAACTTAGGTTTCCTTGTATATACAATATACTGTTATATACTTATATGGCAATATATCATCCACCCACTTCTGGGGCCACTACACCAAAATGATATCCAATTATAAATATTATATATTTCTTTTGTTCCATTTTAGTTTTTTTTACGTTCTAAATTCCTTTGAAAGAAAGCGACGTGAATGCTTCGTCATGTGTGGATTGATTATCCATTTAATATATCAAGTCACCGTATTATTTAGCCTTTACTGATTCCTACATTATGCCGTGTGAACCCAATCCTTTTATCGCCAGTAACTAATCAAATAGTTTTGACACTTTCCTTCGTTGTCTTTATCAATATACTAGTTTGAGGTCCGTGTATTACACGGGTAATTGATGAATTTAAAACTTTAATTATAAAGTGAATTACAGTCAACAAAATCATCATTTATTGTTAATAAATTTATTTAAAATTTACAGAAATTACATAAATAAGATTACACAAATATGTTACAATAAGCAAAACTTTTCTTGTACATTACATTTATGATTGTATTGGTTGATATACATTGTTTATCAAAAATCAAAATATTTAGTCCATGTATGCTTGTAACTCTTGTTAAGGTAACATATATGTCTGTTTTTAACTCTTGATATAGCCATGTATAGTTATCTATGTGTCAAATAATGTTATTCAGGTACATAACGCGACCCTAGATAAATGATAATATATATCCATGATACTAGCAAAAAAATATCCATACACATAAAATGCCATACCTTTTGATCAATTAATATATATAATGTCATTTGAGATCATCCGGTCATGTTTATCCTAAAAAACATGATTATTCCAAAAAAACAAATTACCTGAACTTTGATGATATAATCATCCATAGAGTCTTTAGAATTTGAAATTGACTAATCATGAAAAATTATTTGTTGTTATTAATATACTGCATATGACAAATTTTACTTTATTTTATATATTAAAATTAACAATTTCAAAATTTAAATATAACAAAATGATTTGTTTCCTTTCGTATGAGCGGAAAATGACAAAGAAGTAATAACCTTAAAGTCATGTTCAACTAAAAGTAACTTTAAAAAAAAAAAAACAAATTGTCTATAGCTTTATTATTTTGAATATAAACTTTAATAGACACTTTAATTATGTATTATCCAACATGTAACACTAACATAACATCAAATCGTTGTGTTTGTATACAAATAAAATTACTAAGTTAATATAATATTAAACTGATGTAAATAACTGATGAAAACGATATTCTAGGTTTCCATATCCTAAATGAATTTTGGAAAGCTAAAATAGTAGAAAAGATTGAAACATATTTTCTGGCTAAAAAATTTGAACGCTTTTAATTAAGTAATTCGTCTTATTAGACATATTAAATTAAATATATTTAAATGCATAATAAAAGTATAAATCAAATCATAAAATATATGTTTCTGGAACATTTCTGTCTGAGTTCTGAAATAAAAATTTTGAAAACTAAATATTGATCTTTTTGTTGCTAACCATTTATACTACACAAAAAAGTTATATAAATAAATGATAGATAGTTCATATAGTAAATCGTAACTCATATGAATTATAATTATAATATTCAACTTCAATGATTTAATGCTAAACATCAAGATATATATAATATGTATTCTTCATGTTTGCAATATTTATATAAAATGTTTCGAGAAATTAAGAAAATAACATTTTCTTGAGTTCAATACATATGAGAAAATTTTAAATTCAAATTTGAAACTAATCTTATGTAAAAAATTATGCACTGTTCCAATCCCAGGTTAAAAGCAAGTTATAGTTTATTATGATTTTAATTACCTATGATTCTAAAATTTATTCTAATAGATTTGTAACTTCAACTTTGATATTTTATTGTTTTCTTACCTTTCACCATTAATATTAATGAATGAATCTAATATGATTTACATTTAATAAAAATAAACTTGAATTTATATATTGAAATAACTTAAAATACAAGGATTATATGTTGAAATGTTGAAAAAAGGATGAAGAGGGCTATAAAAGTGGCAAAAATGGGTAGTTATTTATTAGAATAGATAGAAGATAGATTAATGTTTGTTTTTTTTAAACAGCTATATTAGCCTATTTTTTAATGTGTGTTTTAAGAGTGGTTTTCGAAAAATAAAAGTATTTTATATCAGTAATCAACAGTACTTGGTGTACTCATACTACCGTGATATTTTTCTATAAATATAAATATAATTTTCTTTTAACTAATTATAATTAACTAAATAGCCTTAACTATAATCTTTATGACCAAGGTCAGTTGGTCACTATTTAAGTTGGAAAAATCAAATTAAAAACAGAATACAAAATTGACTACTTTAAAATTTGGTTAACCAATTCAAATTAACAAAAAACGAAACAGTATCCTTTAAAATCGATAATCGATTTAACCAACACCCTATCTATGGACTTAAGTCGTTGTTTGATGACAAGCCGATCAATTAAGTTAAGAATGCTGTCAACGTCGATCACTAGAAGTCTAGAAGGCCCCACTCCCGAACTTGGGAGACACGGCTATGTAATTAATTATCTATGGATATTAGTTAAGTCGTTGTTTGATGTTTGCATAATTGCATTTATGTGTCATGTGGGATTATAATATTTAAGAACAAATTATATACGTAACTTGTACCAGTACTATTTAAGTTCCTCACTTTTGCACCTCAGGATTTTAACAAAATTGTTTGTCGATCATTTGACTTGATACATTTTTTTACCACAAGAAATAACTTTCATCTGAATGTTTTAAGACTAATATTTCATTATAAGGCTTCGGACTCCGGTCATAAAAATCAGTTTTTTACTCTTAACTTTGTTCACAGATATGTGGTAACATAGGTAGCCATAGAAAAGAAATTTTAATATTAAAAGTTTTGATATTGCCGATTTAAAAACAACTCATGCTAAGGTTGGGGGTATACCTCTTTTTTCCTCACGCGTGAGATAAGTTGGCTAAGGAGTCGTACGTCAAATATGGCATCCAATGTGACAGAGGGTCACCCACGTGACACCTTTAGAACACCGCCCCTCCCCTTTGTTGGTCACGCGTGACGTGAGGATGGTGACCATGGTCATTCTTGTCACGCAATCTCTCTCTCTCTCCTTTTTTGTACTAAAAAAATAGAAAATGGAGAATTGGGAAATGATGTATACTCCTATGTTGAAGGGTGTTAAGAGTGGTGTTTAATGATGGAGGAAAATTGACGTGACGCATACGTGACGAGTGAGGGAAAATAAGACAAGTGGTGTATACCTTTTGCCTAGCTAAACCTTTGTAAGTATGTTTTAGACAGTGAATTACTAATATATGAATAGTGACGATAATTCAGATATATCGTCGACAGAAACCAACAAAAGCCAAAAGAAGAAAAAAAAAACACTAGAAACGTATGTTGTTTGTTACTGAGCGATTACTGGCGAATACTATAACCCAAAAATATATATTTTTTTGTTGATGGAATCCCGAAGGGGTAAGCATGAATCTTATTGTTTTTGTAGTAACACTTTGATGATGGAGGATTGGTTAGTAATTCATCGCTAATTTAAGAATAAGATTTAGGATAAGATTCCCGCATAAAGTATTGAGTCATTAGTCTAATTAGAAAAAAACTAAACATTTAAAGTTTAAAGTTTAATTTTCTTTTTAACTTTTTAGAATTAGGCATAGATCAAAAGATAAATAGAACCAAAAAAAGGAAGAAACAAGTGGGAAAAAAGGAAAGATAGAAGATGATAATATGAAGGTTAATATGCAACTTCTAATCAGTCATCATAAATGTGAGGTTGCGTTCAACTTCTTGCACATGTGGATAAAAACTGAATTTTGCTATTTAAAAATAAATATAAACCCGTATTTTTTTTATAAACAATCTCGTTTTCATTTAACACAAACTAAACTACATCTGGATAATGGGTAAGCGAGCAACAAGCTGCGCTGCTATCTCCTTTTGGATCGCAAAGCCTATTCTACTAAATATCAATCATTGGTTCCTCGGGCTCTGCGAGTCACTGTGGACCACCTTCTGCACCCGCTTCAAAAAGCGAACCGCCTCGGGAGCTAGGGATCCAAATGTGTCGAAGGCAAATGGAATGAACACGTGCTGATTCTCCAAACATGTTGCCTCACGCTTAGCAACCTTCCTAGATTCCGCACTCAAAACCGCCTGTCTCAGAACGAAGCCACTATCTCTCAGCCCCACCAATGGGGACACCCCAGTGAGGTCGACATCCGCATGCTTACCCCTGCCCAGCCAAACACAAGAACATTCGCAGGACGCAGTATAGATCTTCCCTCTCTCGGATCAGTCAGAAAGTATAACCATATTTATTAATTCATATTAAAAGAGTATTTTGTAATTCATCAAAATATATCTTTTACTTTTTTTAAGTTCTATATTCACCGAACACAATATGTTTTTAAAATGGTGATCTCAATTGGTTTCATGCCCGATTGCCCGAATTTTCTCCCATCATCAGTCATAAGTTCTCTAGATTTCAGATTTCTTAAAGGTTATTTTGTTATCCTACTTAGTTTGTCACTTAAAGTTATAAGCAAGTATATTGAAGTCTTTACAATGAATCGAATAGACAAAAGGAAACAAAGAAGAGATGGATTTTATTTTTTTTGAGAACTCACCTCACCACCTAACGCGTTTACATGGTTGAAATATAAACTTTGAAAATTTCTAGGAAAATGTAGGGTAATAACATATCAATTGCTATAAAGTAGAAAACGACAATTTATATGACATCATTCGTGATACTCTTGGAAACAATGATTACGTAGTCCAAAATTTTTGAAAAATAAATATTTTAAGGGCTGGTGTGGTTAGAAAACCGCACAAACCGCCGCGTATAGCTCAAACCGTCGCATATAGATGTTTTTTAAAAAGAAGTGTTTTTTTGTCTTTTGTCTAACCGCCGCGTATAGCTCTAACCATGGCATGTAGGTGTTTTTTAAAAAACGTGTTTTTTTGTCTTTTTATGTTTAATGTATATTTTAGTTTTAATTTAATTTTATTTATTTTGATTATTGTTTTTTATTTTTTTATCTTATTAAAAATATTTTTTTATTGATTTTTTTATCAAGAATTATAACAATTATAACGAAGCAACGTAAATAAATGATATATATATATACACACACACACAACCATTACAACAAATTTGTACAAATAATAACAAAATGTAGAAATCTATCTAAATGGCAGCGTCACTAGCGTGATAACGGGCGATGCTTAAATCGTAGGATTATATGACGATGAAAACACAAAACCACCACCACGTTCTGACCGTGAAGTGAGCACATCGAGCATTAGGCTTGGTCGTGAGGACAACGACGACGTTGTACAATAAAAAAACACAAAAATCACCACTATTACTCTGTACGCGACCCCCATTGGCTAAAGGTAGCCCGAGCTGGCCACTAGTCCAGACGGACGGAGCCCCTAGCGGTCCACCTGTTGAGGGATTCACCGGATAAAACCCGACCCCACGCCCGCCAAACGGCACGACAGCGAGAATTCGTTATAATTTTTATAATTGTTGATAAAGAAAATAAAAAAAAATCTATTTTTATTAAAACAACAAAATACAAAAAAAACAGTAACTAAAAGTAATATAAAATTAACACAAAATGACAAAAAACGTCTTTTTAGAAAACTATCCTTATACGCCACGGTTAGCCCTAACCCTGGCATATAAGGCGGTGTAGGGTGTGGTTAGGAAGACTCTATTTTAACCAATAATAACTAACAAGATGAATAAGAAATAACTTTCTAAAAGCATAACTTTTTGGCTTTTTTTATTCTGAGATTTTATTTTATTTATATATGATTTTTTACTATCTGATTAAAAAGGAAACATGATTTAGTTATAAACGCTCTGCATGGTTTAAATCACGATTTTTTTTTAAATTACAACGTAACTCAGTTGTCTTTAATGTGCAAAGTCGAGTCACCGTCATAACCAAACGATCTATGTGCAATATGTACCTTTTTGGATTTGCGTTATCAATTACAATAACTTATGTTGGTATCATATCGATATCATAACAAACTGAATTGCTACTTACAGGTCGAATTCTCACAATGTGAAAATACTTGAAAGTCCGTCACAACACAGAGGATTTAACATCTAGTTTAAATTAAAAAAATCACACTTTAAAACAATAAATATTGAATTCAATTAAGATTATGATATATGGATGTGTATGTAGCATATGATACATTTATGTTAAATATGTGTGTATAAGTGTGGTATATGTATGTATGTGCGTGTAGAATATAGTATGCTTATTATAAATTGCTACATATATTTTAATTTTGAGTATGTTATGCATGTATGATGACGGTGTATCAAGGTTTGTACAAAGTGAATGAATTCTTGTTAATTAAACCAACTCGATATATAGGGATTATGTAACATACGTAATACAATCAAACTCAATCTTCTAAATATATAGATTATATTAAATATACAATTCCTTCTAGAACTATATCGACTAAGGCCATATGTACTGGGCAACAATTAGGGGCGATTTCAGGCGAAGATGGGCACAAACACCACCCCCGGCGATTTGTGGGGCGATAAAGGGGGGGGGGGAACTATTTCTCGGCTGCTTCCCTTTTGATTTTATTATTACTATAATTGATTGTTTGTGGTATATATATATGTATATATATTGGGCTATAACACCAGGGCGGATCTATATAAGGCTTAGGGGTAGCCCGGGTTACCCCTCAACTTTGTCGGTGAAGTGTAAAATTAATGTATTTTTTTTCCTTTTTTCTCCGTTTTATGTATAGGTTACCCTTGAGTAAGTATTACGATACCCTTAGAGACAAAGCAGACCTAAAGTGAACTTGGGCTCTGAAATTTTTCGGTGTAATTTAAAAGATGCTAGGAGCTTAAAGTGGAGGACTAGATATTGAAAAAGATAAATGTGAATTAAATATAGAAAATGCGTAAAAGGTAGGTCTAGTGAGTGTAGGTGTAAAAATAAAGTCATATATAGGCCCACTAGTTTGAGGCCCGTGTCTTACACGGGTAATTATTAAAAGTTTTATACTTTAACTATTAAATGAAATATAGTTAACAATATGATCATATATTTTATACAGTTACAATTTACATTAAAATTACAGAATTTATATAACTAAGATTACACAAATATATTACAAATAAGTAAAACCTCCTTTGTACACTATATTTATGATTGTATTGGTTGATATACATTGTCTATCACATATCAAAATCTTTAGTTCATGCATACTTGTAACTCTTGATAAGGTAACATATAGGTATGATTATAACTCTTGATATAGCTGTAACACCCCGACCAAAGGCGGATTATACATCGGGGCGCCACATATTGTTTCATTACTCGTGACACTATTGGGTGTCAATATTTAATAAATACATTCATTCGCGCACGCGCAAGGTAAACACAAGATAACATAAATCAATATATTATAAGACGAAATATTCGAACAACAAATAACTTGTCTTGATACATTTTAATCTAGGTCCAAAATAAAGAAAACTTCCTACGTGTCCACAAGCTCCAAAACAGCTACTGCAAACCTGAACATGTGTTAAAATAAACGTCAAACACTTGCGTGTTGGTGAGAAATCAAGTTTAATACAATACATAGATAACAATAAATCTGCGCGCAACACGTGTATGTCTGGTGTTTAACAAGGGTGCAATCAGATTGTGATCAAGCCTAGATAGATCATAGCTCATAGTTCATAGTTCAATCCGTGCTCCCAATTGAGCACAAAAACGAGAAAACATCTGTGCAAGTGTAAACAAAGAAAACCGTAAACGATAGGTCTCCCGTGTTCATCTAATGGATCCATGAAAACTGCGGAATAGGCCGAACAAAGCGGTTAATGATACACACATACAAATAAACAGCCAAGTAAACGTCCTCAACACATGGGATACTGCGCGACTAAAGTTCATAAATAAGTTTAAGACTCTAAGTTTGTATGAACACATGAACATCCCAAAACATTAAAAGCAAAAAGGGATTAGGTACGAGATTACTCACTTGATAAACGATGCGGTGTAAGATAAAGCAAGAACCAACTTTAAACAAGCACAAGTTAACCTATAATTAAAGATTATTGTTTTAACGATCTGTTTTAAGTCTTGATTATAAGTTAGCATAATTAATAAGTAAATTATTATATATATAATATATATATTACCGGAAAAGCAGGGCAGAACAGGGAGGAAGACGGAGGCAGAGAGGAAGGCGGCAGAGAGAGCAAGGAGAACAGGAGAGATTAAGTGTTTTGTGTGTGTAGTGTTAGGAAAAATAATACTATTATTTATAGAGAAACCCTAGGGAACACAATCCCTAGAAAAAGGGGAAAAGATCTCAAAAAGTAAAAGATTCCAAAAGCAAAAGATATCAAAAGATATGGCAAAAGAGAAAAAGCTGACAGGGAACAGTAAAAAGGCATGGGCGGTCAGATAAAGGTACTGGTCAGGCATGGAAAAAGCAGATCTCAAAAGATAATGTCAGTCACTTTTTCTGTCAACCAATGGGGTTGGTGCGCATGCTGCGCCGAAAGTAACTTTTCAGACATAAAGCAGATTAGGTCAACAGCACAAAAGATAAGACAACACAAAAGCAAACGGCTAGATTAAACAGAAGAAAACTCAAAGGGTTCAGCGCGAGAAGGCTCGAGCGCGAAGGCAGACACAGAAGGTCAAGAGAGCGCGAGCGCGAAGGCAGACGGAACCAACCTTAACGCGTCGCGGAAAGAACTACATTTCTAAGCGCGCCGCGGGAAGAATCACATTTCTTAGCGCGCCTCGGGAGGAACTAAAATTCCTAGCGCGCCGCGGGAAGAACTATAATTCTTCGCGCGTCGAGGGATGAACTACGATTCTTAGCGCGCTGCGAGAAGAACTACAAATCCTTAGCGCGTCGCGGGAAGAACTACCGTTCTTAGCGCGCTGCGAGAAGAATTACAATTCTTAGCGCGCTGCGAGAAGAGTTCGTCTCGCGTAACGCTGAAACAGGTGGTCTTCACGCAGGATTCCTTGTAAGGGGTCTGGCGCGTGGAGCTGCGCAGACAACCTTAGGCGGGAAGGAACAAAGGACAAGCAAAGAGTTAGAAGAAAAAGAGGGAAACAAGGCGTAAGGGCGGGACGGCAACAAGAGGGAAAAGAAGGCGGAAAGAGAGGAGAGGGACAGGACGGCGGAAAGAAAGAGAGAGAAAGAGGCGGGAAGGAAAATATATATTATTATTAAAAGTAAAATATAAGTATAAATATTAAATCATAAAAGAAAGAGATCGGGTCAGAGAAACGGGTACCTGGGTCGGGTCGGATCGGGGCAGATGTTACAATAGCCACGTATAGTTGTGAGTGTGACAAATAAGATTCTTCAAGTACATACAACCCTAGATAAATGATAAAATATCCATGAAACTAAAAAAAAATATTAATACACATAAAATATCATACATTTTAATCAATTAACATAATGTCATTTGAGATCATCTACTCATGTTTATTCCAAAAACATGATATCCAAAAAAACCAGATTACTTGAACTTTGATGATATAGTCATCCTTATAAACTTTATAATTTGAAACTGATTGTTCATGATAAATTTGGTGTCATTAATATTATGTGTATGACAGATTTTTACTTGATTTATATTTTACAATTAATAATTGTATAATCAAACAACATATAAAATCGGAAATTAAAATATAACAAAATTATTTTTTTTCATTTCATATTAATGGAAAATGACAAAAAAAATACTGACTTATTGTCTAACAAAATAGGATATTTCACAATTATTTTGTTGTAAAATCACATGAATTCTTAATCAAATTATTTCAGGCGCTTGTTTAGCCATTTTAATATTATTCTAAACTGTTAGTATTTAAATTTAAAATGTAATGATTAATGTTATATGAACGCTTTATAAAATTAGTATTGAAGAGTTCTAAAATAGTTAACTCAAAGTTATTTCTTTTTTCAATCCAACGTATTAAAAATTATATTTTTGTTTTAAATTTTAATATACCTAAATAACTATTGAGACTTCTACTTTAAATATCAAATCGTAGATTATATAACAATCAGTTGTCCACATTATATAACAAAAATATGCTAGTGAATTTAATTGAGACTATAGGACTCTAATTATATCAAATTACAGTTGATCAGTTGCAAATTTTGTTTTAGGTCTAAATTACCATATGTATATTGTTATTAAATTAAAAATATAAAAATAATTCAAATTTTTATAAATATACATATAAAGTATTCTCTGTACCTTTAAAGTAAACCAAATGATCCATAAAATTAATGGTGTGTAAAGCTATATACGAAGATTTAACCATTTTAACGAAAACACAATCATAATTATTGCTAGAGAAGTAGGGTTGGACTATAGGAGTATCTATCCAGCACTTTCGGTGCAACATAATACGCACTTCCAACTATATCATTAAACCTTTCTTCTGCAACAACAATAACAACCCCAATTTAATAATAATAATAATAATAACAACAACAATAACAATAATTAAAATTACATGCATTTGAAGCAAATATTGTTTCAACAACCACCACCATAATAATACTAATTTTAATAATAAGAACAATAACTGGAATAGTTAATGAAATAAAAGAAAATGAATCTTTTGATACTGAGTGATGACGAAAATTGTAAAGTAGAGATTACGTTTTAGCAATTGAGCTGTTATTAATACTTGTTAAAAGCATGAATTAACATTTTTAATCAATCAATATTTGGATCATCAAACTAAACATGATGTTTTATACAATAATTTTGAAAACCGGACCGACAAAACGACTAAACTGAAAGCACTAACACCAGCAATTCAGATACGAGCTAATGGAGAACAAAGTACCGGTTATTAACGACATATTTCTGTCAGCTGACCGACTTAGCCAGTTGACAACCCGAAAAATCGGCTTTATATCGCTTTCAACAATCATCCAAAATTATGGCTTTAGGTTATTATATTGTACATTAGCTTCACTCAATAGATATAATTTGCAATAATTCTGAGCTCAAAACAATGTTTAATTTTTCTTGATGGTTTTACACACTTACAGGAGAAGAAATACACTGATGATAGAAACAATAAAAGAATCACAAAACTAACCATAAAACCAACAGAACAACATTAAGGTATCTCACAATATGAATACCGGATTTCAAATAACACCGTGGATTCGCCGATACTAATATCCAAATAACACGGTGGATTCGCCATCAATCAAATCAAAATAACTTCTAGAATAACTGAAAGTAAACTGTAAACCCTAAACCCCCGTCATCATATTATCAGTACCTCAAAAGCATTTATCGATATCTAGAGGATGTGGTGGTGGTGGTGGTGGTGGCGGCCGTGGAGAGGGGCTATTTCGTAGCCGGCACTGGTAGTAGTGGAGACCATGGAGACGACCGATAGTTCGTGATGGAGTTGGGAAAAATTTGGGATCTAGGGTTTGATTGGAATAAAAGATAGTAGGAATAACAATAAAGTGGGTGGGTAATGACCGATGTAGGATTCATATTTTAGAAAATGAGTTAAAAAGTATGAGAATGGATGAGAGTGTGACAAGTGGCAAATGATAGTAGTTATTTATTAGAGTAATAAGATATTATCAATAGTTAACTTTCTACTTTTTTTTATTATTTAACATTTTCTTTTTAAGTATTAGTTAAAATATTTTTCTTTCAACAACTAATTTGGGTCACTACTAATCCACCAGATCATTTTCGTTTTATTTTTAGAAGGAAACCCACCCATAGTAAGAAATCAAAGTATTTGGATGACTCGACGTAATCACATAGACTAGAGATAATTGACTAGTCAAATTAGATACAGATTGATAAATCATATTTGGCTGCTTTTTGGGTTAAATCTATTATTATTTTACTTTACTAATTATCGTTTATTAGTTGATGTTTTTAGTTGATTATTTATGAATATTTAATGATGTTTTCCTAATGCTTACTATGTATAGAAATAATGTTTAGAATACATAAATCGATTCTTCATATTTTAGAAAATGAGTTAAAAAGTATGAGAATTGATGAGAGTGTGACAAGTGGCAAATGATAGTAGTTATTTATTAGAGCAGTAAGATATTATCAATAGTTAACTTTCTACTTTTTTTATTATTTAACATTTTCTTTTTAAGTATTAGTTAAAATATTTTTCTTTCAACAACTAATTTGGATCACTAATCCACCAGATCATTTTCGTTTTATTTTTAGAAGGAAACCCACCCATAGTAAGAAATCAAAGTATTTGAATGACTCGACGTAATCACATAGACTAGAGATAATTGACTAGTCAAATTAGATATAGATTGATAAATCATATTTGGCTGCTTTTTGGGTTAAATCTATTATTATTTTACTTTACTAATTATTGTTTATTAGTTGATGTTTTTAGTTGATTATTTATGAATATTTAATGATGTTTTCTTAATGCTTACTATGTATAGAAATAATGTTTATAATACATAAATCGATCTTCCTATGAAATAAAAAGCTAAATGAAGAGATGATTATATGAGATATGAATATGATTTGATCAGCTCACGTTATGTCATTGATTCAACTAGCCGTTCGAAAATAAAATTTGATCGGTTGGTTTGTGGGCCCTCAATGATACAAATGAAAATATGATTCAACCCGACCCAAACCAATTAGTTTATTAGACATGCATATGGCGTAAATATCTAATCCTTATGAAAAAAATTATGGATCCGCTACCGCCCCTCGGTTGAAAACAAAATTTTTTTTACCCTTGAGATTTTTTTCTAGATCCGCCACTGTATATCACCATTACACCCCAAAAACAAAAACCCACAATTTGGTGATTTGGCACCACATGACACAAAATGTCTCATTTTGTAGCTCCTCCACTACATATAGCCTAATAAACTAGTCCTCAAATTCTTAAATCATAATTTATGATTTTCTTGATAAATTTATAGAGCTCTGAAACCTTATGGGGATAGAAAATCAACAAAAGCAAAGCAAAACAGTGGGTGTATATTAGAAGAGTTTATATATGAATGAGAAGATTTATTAGAAGAGTTTCGTGACCGAATCAAACCACTTTTGGATAAGCTTCCGCTCCCTATTGTATATTTGAACCCATCAAGTTTCTTGTGTAGTGCTTTGATTTCAATTTCACCATAGTTTTGAATCTAAACTCGTTGCCATAAATTATGTTCTAAAATTTTCTTTCTATTTTTTCATTATAGGGGTGTTTTGATGAGTTTTCGAAAATTGTTTATTTACTTTATGAAAAACAAAAACAGTTTAGAAAAGCTTCATTTTGAAATTTTTCAACACACATCAATTATTGTTTAACTAAAAGTCTTTACATTTTAAAAAACAAATAAACAATTTTAAGAAACTCACTCAAACACCTCTTTAGAACAATTTCTTTAAAGCATATGAAGTTAAATTAGTATTACTATAAAAAGAAATGGTACGTTGCAAACACATGGGATTTCAACAAACTTGAATTACTTTTATTAAATTTTCTCCCATCAAAACATAGGATTTTGTGACAACAAAACTGACCAGATAAAGTCGAAATCGATATAAAACCACTATTTACATGAAAGTATGAAACCGAAACCAAATTTCGTTCCTCCGTTTCGTTATTCTGCAACTCTGTTTTCAACTTATGAGATGTGAATACTAATACACAGGATAATAGTATGGCACGCCATAGTTATTATAGTAGAAGTACTGATAAGGATCCACTTGAACTACCGGCTCCGTGGGCTTCGATTCCTTCGTTTCGGGCTTCTTTGCATCAGCCGGACCAACGCTGATTAGCTCCGTGTATCCAACCTTCTTTCTTAGTAAGGTTGTGAGTTCCACCGAGTCAATACCCGAACCCTTCACCTCTATCTGCTCTTTATCTGATCCCACAAAACCAGCTGATTCGACTCCTGTTAGAAAATTTATAAAATTATCATTTAGTGTTTTTGTTAATATTCAAAATTGAAAACCATTAGGTAAATACTTAGAACGTAATCTTACCGGAGATACTGACGGCGATCTTAAGAGCTTTACGGGTTTTCTTGTCGCTGTTCATGCTCACCTTCACCACAATCTTTTGCTGCAAAAACATTCCATATATATAAATTGAGGTTAACTGGTTCAATAATAATAATAATAATAACACTAATAAGAAGAATAATAAGATTAGTGGATTTGAATTAGTAAAAAGATGTGTACCTTCTCCATTGCTACAAGTTGTATGATGGTCTGATCGAAGATGTTGTGTTGATGTGTTTTGTGTCTATAGAAAGAGAAGCTTAAAAGGATTAATGTAAGAAGAAGATGAATGAAGAGTGAGAATGTTTGAGAGGTATTTATAGAAAGAATTTAGTGAAGTTGTGAAGAAACGACCAAGTCAAGCAGTACCAAGGAAGCTTCACATATTATTGCGTAATAAATTATACACACAATATTTATTATGTAAAATCTATTAAACTACTTCATAGTTTAGATATTACAAATTCAACTTATGAAAAATCAGTTACTGTTTAATGTGAATTAAAGAACCACTGACTTTATAGTTTACTAAGACCCATTGCTATGTACGGTGGGGCGCTAAAGGAGGAACACCGCTGAGGGTGCCTGGCGTTCAAGGAAGAGGGGGGAGGGGGGCTCACGAAGACCGGCGCTCAAGCCTCAAGGGGTTTATTTGTGGCCCTCTTTACTTTTCACTCTCTCACTTTCTCATACACACATACATATATTTTATGTATGTGTGCGTGTATATAAAATGAGACAATAAAGGAGTTTACACTACATCGGAATATCATGGAGAAAAGCTTCAAAGCCCTGTTTTCTTACGTGATTATAACGTGTATGGGACCCCTTCATAGTGAATAACCTAAAAGGTAATTAAATTTTGATCCTAAAATTTAACATATGTATTACATATAATATATCTTACAATATAATAAGAAAATATTGGTATATTTATATTTATTGACTCACGCTATTCAGCACCTTGTTGCAGAGAATCAGATTCAGTCGTCCCTCCTGGTTGAGCACGGTAAACTTTTTGATGCCTTGAAACAGTTCTTAGCATCTCAGGAGGAGACGAGCTGCAAGGGCGATGAGTTGAGGACGAAGAAGAATAATGATAGAGACGATGATCCCAATGCATCGAAAGATGCAGGTGGTGAGTTGCCAAGAACTGAACAAAGTCTTAGGACTTCCACATCTCAGGGGGAGTCAAGGGGTACAACTGGTGGATCAGGGGGTGATGATGTGGTGGTAGTGGATGATGAGGAGGTGTTGGATGATGATATTGTAGGTGACGACGATGTGTTACCGGTTGAAGATATTGAGAAGATAGGAGCTGACATTGTAATTGATAGTGAGATTGAAGAAGGAGAGATTGTGGAGGATAATGTTGAGCATGAAATTCCAGAAGTTGATAAGTCAAACGTGGGTTATGATATGGGAAGCGATGAGACTGAATGGGAAGAGCAGCCGAGATGGAAAGAAGGCTACGCTCAATGGTTCGTAAAGACAAAGAAACCGGCGGTTCCTACTATGTTTAAGAAGAGTTACAACATCAAAGGGTATGCTGAATCGAAAAAGGGGATTATATGCTGGTTGTATGATGAGCAGTTGAGGCTGTTTGTGATCAAACGTTTTGACGGAGTTCAGTATTTCAAGAGGTTGTTGAGATCGTTGAATACCTTGCCTGAGTGTGAGGTGAAGGATTTGGCCAAGTTGGGGTTGATAAACAGAAGTGATGATAATATGGCTAGGATTATTGGGAAGATCGTGTGGAAAGAAAGCATAAAAGAGAAAAAGTTCGAGTTGTTAAAGCCGCGGAGAGGGAAGCTTGTTGAGGATAAAGACATAGGTATGAGAGCTGATGGCAAACCTTGGATGGTAATGAAGTATAAGCCGATCCGGTGTTTAAAAGAAGTGCCGATGAAACAAATGCCCAAGGATGTCTTAAAGAATCTGAAATGGTGGTATGTCGATAGTGAAACAGCTGAAGCGGTGATGGAGGATGAAGATGAACAAGAGTTGCTGAGAGTGTATGATCCAATGCATTTGGTGAATTTGTCTCAAGCTGACTTGCAGGTGCTGAACGAGAAAAAGATATTCTATATTCCTGCTTGGAAAGAAGAAGCCAAGAAATACCAGAGAGTTGTCTCTGTCTGTATAAGACAGGGAGTTCATGCTTGAAGACGGGTGACTCGAGTTTTGGGATTACACGACACGTGATTGAAGTTAGAGATATGAAGCTACTGCTAGGGGGAGTCTGTTGGTACATGATGTCAGTAGTTCAGTATCTAGTGTCACAACAAAACAAAAAGATGAAATCGGTATAAACTTAAAAATACTATTTACATGAAACTGAAACCAAATTTCGGTCCTCTGTTTCGTTATTCTGCAACTCTGTTTTCAGCTTATGAAATGTGAATACTAATACACGGGATAATGGTATGGCACGACATAGTTATTATAGTAGAAGTACTGATAAGGATCCACTTGAACTACCGGCTCCGTGGGCTTCGATTCCTTCGTTTCGGGCTTCTTTGCATCAGCCGGACCAACGCTGATTAGCTCCGTGTATCCAACCTTCTTTCTTAGTAAGGTTGTGAGTTCCACCGAGTCAATACCCGAACCCTTCACCTCTATCTGCTCTTTATCTGATCCCACAAAACCCGCTGATTCGACTCCTGTTGGACAAATTTATAAAATTATCATTTAGTTTATTTGTTAATATTCAAAATTGAAAACCATTAGGTAAATACTTAGAACGTAATCTTACCGGAGATACTGACGGCGATCTTAAGAGCTTTACGGGTTTTCTTGTCGCTGTTCATGCTCACCTTCACCACAATCTTTTGCTGCAAAAACATTTTAATTACATAAATTTCAGTAAACTGATTCAATAATAAGGATTTGGATTATTAAAAAGATGTGTACGTTTTCCATTGCTATAAGTTGTATGATGATGATCTGAAGATTTTTGTGTTTATGTGAGGTTTTCTCTATTTAGAAAAGAAAGAGAAGCTTGAAAGGAGATGAGTGAGAATGTTTGAGAGGTATTTATAGAAAGAAGTTGGGGGGGATGGGTGTTGTACTGTTGTGTTGCTTGTGAAGTTGTGAAGAAACGACCAAGTCAAGTAGTCCGAAGGAAGCTTCATATATTATTGCCTAATAAATATAAGGGACCCTAAATATAAAACACAATATTTGTTTTTCACGTATGTTTAAGAAAAATATATGTTATATTAAACGCTCTATGATATTTAAATACTACTTTACGAATTTTCCAAATGAGCTTTTGGCTAAATTTAGTATATCGAGATATACACATCTTTTGATTCGTGGGAAACCTTCACCTAAGACCAACGCCTGTGAATACTCGCTCGAAGGCATGACAATGCGGTATGATAAAACGCGTTCAGTTGAATGATCAACTTGTAAATGACACCTACTCGCCTACTATTTTATCATCATATGATGTCTCTGAAACTAAATGATGGAGGTAAGAATCAAACATGTAATAATTTAAATTAATAAAAAAACACCCTTGAAACTGGAGTTGATGACACGGGATGATGGTTGATGATATTCTTTATGGCTTAAACCTTGTGGCGGGCTCATAAAATTCTCACATGGGTTGGAATTCTTTTAGGTCAGTTCTCAATTATATATAAAAAAATGTTTTCGGATCGGCCGTTCGATCAGGTTAAACTGATATATAATTCTCTTTGGCCCGGTTCAGTTGTTCTAGTCGTGTTGAGTCATATAAATATAATTCCTACTTGGATATATAAAATATATTTTTCTGGTTGATATATAACCAATAGACTGATTTTAAGGTGTTAAATCTATGCTAGACTGCTTAGTATTCGCTTTAAGGATTTTTTGTACAAAAGTAAGAACGGATGCATATAATTTAATAAATTGAAAAGATGATAAGTAAACTTAAATTAAATATAATGTAAACAATAAAGAACCATAACAAGTTTTATGTTTTAATACTTAACCAATCTTAATAATAAATAATTTATATTGTTCCTTTTTTTATATATTATTTAATTTTGCACAAAGAAAATATCTTGAATTTCACGCGGTGATGGTGGATCGTTGAAAAATGGTGAGGTCTTAGTTCGTCAAGAAAGGAGATGGGCGGCGGCGGCGGAGGGAGGATGTATGGGGTTGTTGGTAGATTATGGGAAGAAGATGAAGATGAATAAGATGAATATGAGGATGATGAAGAAAATGAAATCATATTGTGGGTTTTATGTTAAAAGACGGAATTCACATGAAATTGTCTGGTTAGATAAATTAAAAAAAATGATTTTTGACATTTTTGGAAAACTAATGGAGGAGATCACATGGGAGATGATTTTGCTACAAAATCTCACGAGACCGATGGATTTGGTTAGAAAATTCGCGGGTGGGGTCAGACTTTTTACATGTGTTAGCTTATTAGTGGCTAACCAAAACTATCAGCTAGAAACCAAATGCATCGGCTCCGTGAGTTTTGCTTGAACTATTATCAGAAAATTTTAAAAAATTGAATTAATTTGAGATTCTCTTTCCTACTTTGGCCTATTTTGAGATTTTTTTCTCTTGCATATTTGATGCTATAATTAGGGGTGTCTAAAATACCCGAACCCGATTACCCCACCTGAACCTAAATAAGCTAATTAGGGTCTGGTTAAATAGGGTCAAAAAGTATTAAGCGGCTTATTCGGGTTAACCCGAATAAGTCGAATTATTAATAGGGTCGGGTTCGGGTTCATTTTTGAAAAAAAGTCGGGTTTCGGGTTAACCCGAATAACCCGATTAGTGGTGATACTTAACTTCAAATATAATGATGAAAAGGTTAAATAAGAACTAAAAAGAACTTTATAAAGAAGTTATTCGGCAGAAAATTTATTTATGTCGTGTTTATTTAACTAAACAAACGAACATGAACACATGTTTCACTCATTCATCTATGTTCGTGAACATTCGTTTATGATCGTTCATTTAAGTTTGTTTACATTCATTCATGTACATATATGTTCCTTCATGTTCGTTTATCTTTGTTTAATTATGTCCAATTATATTCGTGAATTGTTCGTTTAGATTTTAAATGAACGAACATAACTGAACACGAACATTTTTAGTTTTTAACTAACAAACATGAACATGAATATTTGTTCGATTAAGTGTTTGTGTTCGTTAAAAGTTAAATGAACGAACACGGACATGCCTTTATTCATGTATGTTTGGTTGGTTTACAGTCCGATTATATAATTATAAAATAATTACTTGTAAAAGAAATTGAAAATTGAGTGGAATGATAAATTTTGCAAACTACAAGTTACAAACACAAAAAATAATTTAAAACTATAAAGAAACATGGTTAACCCGATTAACCCGAAACCCGGATAACCTGAACCCGATTAACCCGAACCTTAATAGGGTAGGGTTGCGGGTTAGATATTTTTTTAGCAAAACCCGACTAACCCGACCCGACTAACTCGAAACCCGATCTAGTTGACCGTATAAACACCTTTAGCTGTAATCGTCGCTAGGAGGCTCCCACTTCTAAACTTGCTATCCATGGACTTAAGTCGTTTGATGTTTACATATACAGTATGTGACATGTGACTCATGTGGGACATGTACTACAATATTTAAGAACAAACTAGTGAACTACGTAGCTTGTCCTTGTATTAGACTGAGGGGTGTGGGGCTTCAACGGGGGCGCTAGAGCCCCTCCGCTCGCGCCCCCAGGCGCTAACACCACACCACCAGGGGCGCGAACGGGGCGCTAGCGGGAAAAAAAAGAGAGGCGTGAGCTGGTTAGCGGGAGAAGAGAGAGAGAAAGTTGCATTGGTTTTAGAAAAAGAGCCGTTGGGCTCTTAAATATTAAAAAAAAATATTTTCTTAAACTTTAAATATATACCTTTATAAAATGTAACATCCTACTTTCGGTTATATTAATAAAATAAAGTTCGTTTATTTTATAGCGGGTCGTTATCGGTTTAGTTGAATAGAATACGAGATGGACTTGTGTTGGGTAAATGGATATGGGTTATGGACTTGGGTTATGGAGGAATGAAGGAAAGACCATGGGCTTAAGCCCATGATCAAAAATATATATACCCTTAATCCTCCATTTAATTCATTTACACATATCCCTTACACCATCCAAAACACACACTTAAGATTCTCTCTCTAGTTTCTCTCTCACTCTAGCAGAAATATAGAAGAAGAAACGGATCCTGACCCAAGGTATGATAGTATTTTGTTGTAGGAGCTTAAATCCGTTAGATATAATCATGAAACGACGAGCCGACACCGTTAAATCGTTTAAGTCATGAGATCCGGGTGGAATCGGGTATAAACCAAACCTATGATGAGCTTAGGGGTCACCCTAGCTCAGATCCGGATCGAACGGGACAAAAAACGGTGAAAAAACGAGCTAAAACTCGTTTTTCCGACGTGTTCGCGGTTTTCCGGCGGCTTTCCGGCAAAGGCGGCGCCGGAAAGGCGGCCCCGGAATAGTAGTACGAGAATAAGGAATGTCAGGGAATGTTCTGACATTCTCTGACCTAACCCTAGTTCGCTATGGGGACTTAACGAACTGAGGGTGATTCGCTAGTTGATTCGCATAAGGAGGCACAGCGAACTAGCTCTAGTTCGCCTATGATTCGCCTCTGATTCGTTAAAGGAAAAGGGTAACGAATTACCCTTGATTCGTTATGATTAGTTCGTTAAAGAAATAAGGAATTAGAAGGTCTAATTCGTTATATGGACTAATTCGTTACGTGGACTGATTCGTTAAGAGTTCAATTCGTCCTAGGGTACGATTCGCTAAACAGACCAAACGAATAAGGCCTGATTCGTTATAAGGTAACGAATGGGTTCATTCGTTATGAACCCCATTCGCTAAAGGGCTGGGACGAATTAGAAGTTTAACAGAATGACAGAATGGTCCCTGGACTTAGAAAAGAATGATTTAATTACAAATAAGCCCTTGAACTTTTAAGTAGCATATTATTAAATGATTCAAAATGCTAATGGAAAATGTGTTAAGACAGTTAATGAAAATAAAATTTTTCCTAGCTGACCTGGCAGCTTAACCCCAGCCAGGGGCTCTGCCTCTTGGACCCCGCTAGGGGCTGCCGTCCCTAGAACCCCGTTGCCAGGGGCGCTGCCCCCGGACCCCCGTTCGTTGAGGGTAATAATTAAACTAGAAAGACGATATGTGTAGTGATAGTTATTGATACGTATAATTATTATACAGTTAGTCGCGCACAACTAAAGAAGGGGATAACCGTAAACGGTGAACGCAACCGCCTTGAGGTGAGTTTCTAGCCCCACTTCCTTGTTATGTTTTCGGGGCTGTGTGCATACTCGATGTGATGGTGAATACACTTATCTTAAGTGATAAGTGTATGCCTTGTATGATTTACGTATGATGATTGCTTGACGGTGCGTGAACGATCTTCGGATATTGCATGAATCGTCAGGTGGTAGTTAAGACATGATTGATAAGTATGATGAGAGATATGATGTATGTATGAATATATGATGTATGCATAATGTATGTATGTTATGATGATGGTACGTGAACGCTCTTCGGAGATTACACGTATTGTCAAGGAAAGCATGTATGAACAGGTATGGTGCGGTTACACGAAACAAAGGGACCAGACCCTTATAATATTTGTGATGTTAGGGACCAGACCCTTATAATATCTGTGATGTTAGGGACCAGACCCTTATAATATCTGTGATGTTAGGGACCAGACCCTTATAATATCTGTGATGTTAGGGACCAGACCCTTATAATATCTGTGAGGTTAGGGACCATACCCTTATAATATCTGTGATGTTAGGGACCAGACCCTTATAATATCTGTGAGGTTATAGGGCGAAAGGCTCTTTAGAACGTATGATTATGTATGTAAAGGAAGTATGAAGGTAAGAATGAAAGTATATGCACTTACGTGTTTATGTAAGAAAGTAAGAGGTTAAGTATGAAATGTAAGACGGTATTGTATGATTATGTGATTAACTAGAACTCACTCAGCGTAGCTGACTTTTAGTATGCACGCAGGTGAGTAGGATGAGGCAGCTTGTGTGAGGAGACACGTGGCACTGAATAGGGGGCTGGCATCGGAAGACGCAAGACGTTTAAGTTTAATGTTTTGTTTATTTTGAAAGACAAGATGTTGTTTTAAGACAAGAGGTGTTTTGTTATGAAATGTTTTATGAAAGCTTTTATATTCCGCGAATGTTTTAATTAACTCTGATATTTAGAACTGCGTTTATGAGTAAATCCAACACGAAAGTAGGGCTACCGGTAACGGGGCCTTACATTACGATGGGACCACTGATCCTGAAGAACATGTAACACAATATAGGGAAAGGATGGAGATCAATCCTATTCCGGGGAGACTCAAAGAAGCTTGCCTATGCAAAGGCTTTGGATCCACACTAACGGGAGCCGAGCTGAAATGGCTGCTAAGTCTTCCTCCTTTTTCAATTACTTCTTTCTCTCACTTAGTTAACTTATTTAACACTCAATTTTCCTGTAGTCGGAAATTTGAGAGGTTAACCAGTGATTTATATCGTGTTGTCCCACCTAGTGATGAATCCCATAGGGATTTCGTTACCAGGTTCGGCAAAGAAGCTCTAGAAATCCCAAATCTTGACATGACTACTGCTGTTGAAGCATTCAAGATGGGAATTCAGAAGAGCTCCCCTTTTATGATGATTTAGTTATGACTCCATGCAGGACATTAGACGAAGTCAGAAACATGGCATTAAGATACATCCGGTTGGAAGAAGACAAAAGGATCCAGGATCGTCTTGGGGGACAAGCAAAACAAGAAACCCCCGAGAAGAATAAAAGATCCTGGAACAGGAATAACAGTTCGAAGCCGTATGCCAAATTCAACAATCAGAACGTACGGGCAGTTGAAGAGGGAGATGACGATGAAGACTATCCTTGCATCTCCGATTATTGATTCTCTGTGGACACTCATGGCTTGATCTGTGCCATGAAGGATTTGGGAGAAAAAGCGAGGTGGTCACGAAAGAATGAAAAGGTTGTCGGTTTCAAGGACAAATCTAAGTGGTGCGCCTTCCACGAAGACTTTGGCCATGCGACAGACGAGTGCATCGGCTTAAGGAAGGAAATTGGTTACCTCCTGAGCAAGGGCCACTTTAAAGAACTCTTGGGAAGAAAGAAATCCAAGATCCAGGATCCTGAAGACTTTCCACAAAAAGCAACACCACCACCAGATGCTCATGTGATCAACTTTGTCTCCAAAGACTACGAATTATTTCAAGATTCTTGTGCCATAAGAGAAGATCCCGTAGTAGAATTCGAACTGGACGTCGAGAGAAGACAGCTCATCCCCACTACTCGAGTGATTGATCAGAGAATCTTTTTCAATTCAAGGATCCAGGATCCTCATCAGGACAAGCTGGATATGCAGACGATCAATTTCATCTCCGGAGGTTCTGACATATGTGAAACTTCTTTCTCTGCAGCAAAAAGACTCGCTAAAGAGATAAAGATGGATAGCGGAGATCGACCAATAGCATCAACCACCTTAACAACAGACAAGAGAATCTTCTTCGATGAGGAAGACAAAATGAACATTCAGGATCCTCATCACGACGGTTTGATTATTACTGTAGGTTCCCAGCCGGATCTACACGGAAATATCTCGTATTACGTAGGTACGGAATCCCTACGTAAGACGATACGAGTGTTAGACGCGATATACGTTAATACCAAGCACAAACACACGTTACAATACTCAAAAGACACGTTGTATTGCAACCTTAACACGTGATTCACCGATCACAATTACATGTACTGAACCACCGTTCTCTCCAGCGAAACTTACTCTTCCTCCTTGAACAGGTTTCCATTCATGTAACAAATTCTTGTTACCATTCATGTGCCGGGAACAGCCACTATCCACAACCCACTGATTGTTTACAGTCCTGTTCAACTGTTCCTGCACGATTAAAGCAAAGGATTAAAATCTGGGACCCAAGACTTATAGGTCTTGGGTCGATTAAATCTGTTAAACGGCATCCCGTACTTTGGCTGTTCATAGTCAGTTTGAGAATAATTTCTGTAAGTTCTATAAGGATACCTTCTTGAGAATTGACTATGAGGCCATCCAAACCTTAGTGAATTAACTGAATTATAATTGTTGGTTCGGTTGTTTACTGGGAAAAACTGAGATCGATTTATTTGAAATCTTGGATTAGTCCAATGTCTGAATTTTGGAGAGTTAACATTCTTACCATTATAGTAATTACTATTTGTTTTATTCTCAGTTTTCGGAGGCCTCATACCTCTGAATCTCTGATTAAGAGGGCAATTAGCAATTAGGTGAAACTCTTAACTTCGCTGAAACTCTTAACTTCGCTTTCTTCTTAAGTTCGCCTGATGTTAACTTCGCTTGATGACAACTTCGCTTATTTAAGCGAACTTGTGAGGCAGGCGAAGTTAAAGATAACTTCGCTTAAACTTATATCTTCGCCTAAACCCTACAAATAGTGGCGGCAACTTCGCCTGATGAACAAACGGTTTTTGTAGGTTTTAATTTGACGTATTTCGAGGTATGCGAAGGTGTAATGGGTTATATTTGATAGTGGGAGATGAGTAGGACACAAAAACTCGGTATTTCAACGTAAACTCGTTCCGTGAATAGTCGAACGGAATGATTTCTACACTCGTGTGATAATCCCGAACCACACAATCACGAGCAAACGCTTTGATACCAACTGTAGGTTCCCAGCCGGATCTACACGGAAATATCTCGTATTACGTAGGTACGGAATCCCTACGTAAGACGATACGAGTGTTAGACGCGATATACG